>NC_092379.1:72482210-72782210 GCF_030028105.1 Mobula birostris
CACGGTATGTCATCCAGTCAACGGGAACCAGAGCTCCACGGAATGTCATCTAGTCAACGGGAACCAGAGCTCCGTCGAATGTCATCTAGTCAATGGGAAGCAGAGCTCCACGGAATGTCATCTAGTCAACGGGAGCCAGAGTTCCACAGCTGTCATCTGATCAACGGGAACCAGACCTGCGCGGAATGTCATCTAGTCAACGGGAAGCAGAGCACCACGGGATGTCATCTAGTCAACGGGAAACAGACCTCCGCAGTATATCATCCAGTCAACGGGAACCAGAGCTCCACGGAATGTCATCTACTCAACGGAAGCAGAGCTCCACGGAATGTCATATAGTCAACGGGAGCGAGACCTCTACGGAATATCACCCAGTCAACAGGAACCTGAGTTACACGGAATGTCATCCAGTCAACGGGAACCAGAGCTCTACGGAATGTCATCCAGTCAATGGGAACCAGAGCTCCGCGGAATGTCATCAAGTTAATGCGAAGCAGAGCTCAACAGAATGTCATCTAGTCAACAGGAAGCAGAGCTCCACGGAATGTCATCTAGTCATCGGAACCAGAGCTCCACGTAACGTCATCCGGTCAACGGCAATCAGAGCTCCACCTAATGATTCCTGTCAACGGGAACCAGAGTTGCACAGAATGGCCTCTAGTCAACGGGAACCAGAGCTCCACAGAATGTCATCCTTCAACGGGAACTAGAGCCCCACGCAATGTCATCTAGTCAACAGGAACCAGAGCTCCGCGGAATGTCATATTGACAACAGGAACCAGGTCTCCACGGAACGTCACCCAGTCAACAGGAACCTGAGGTTCACGACATGTCATACAGTCAACGGGAACCAGAGCTCCACGGAATGTCATCTAGTCAACGAGAACCAGAGCTGCACGGAATGTCATCTCGTCAATGGGAACCAGAGCTCCACTTAATGTCATCCTGTCAACGGTACCAGAGTTGCACAGAATGTCCTCTAGTCAACGGGAACTAGAGCTCCACGGAATGTCATCTAGTCAACAGGAAACAGAGCACCACGGTATGTCATCCAGTCAACGGGAACCAGAGCTCCACGGAATGTCATCTAGTCAACGGGAGCCAGAGTTCCACAGCTGTCATCTGATCAACGGGAACCAGACCTGCGCGGAATGTCATCTAGTCAACGGGAAGCAGAGCACCACGGGATGTCATCTAGTCAACGGGAAACAGACCTCCGCAGTATATCATCCAGTCAACGGGAACCAGAGCTCCACGGAATGTCATCTACTCAACGGAAGCAGAGCTCCACGGAATGTCATATAGTCAACGGGAGCGAGACCTCTACGGAATATCACCCAGTCAACAGGAACCTGAGTTACACGGAATGTCATCCAGTCAACGGGAACCAGAGCTCTACGGAATGTCATCCAGTCAATGGGAACCAGAGCTCCGCGGAATGTCATCAAGTTAATGCGAAGCAGAGCTCAACAGAATGTCATCTAATCAACGGGAAGCAGAGCTCCACGGAATGTCATCTGGTCAACAGCAACCAGAGGTCCGCGGAATGTCATGTAGTCAACGGGAACCAGAACTCCACGGAATGTCATCCAGTCAACGGGAACCAGAGCTCCGCAGAATATCATTTAGTCAACGGGAACCAGAGCTCCACGGAATGTCATCTAGTCAACGGGAACCAGAGCTCCACAGAATGTCATCCAGTCAATGGGAACCAGAGCTCCACGGGATGTCACCTAGTCAACGGGAACTAGAGCTCCACGGAATGTCATATAGTCAACGGGAAGCAGAGCCCCAGGCAATGTCATCTAGTCAACAGGAACCAGAGCTCCGCGGAATGTCAAGCAGTCAACAGGAACCTGAGCTGCAGGGAATGTCATCCAGTCAACGGGAACCAGAGCTCCACGGAATGTCATCAAGTTAATACGAAGCAGAGCTCCACGGAATGTCATCTGGTCAACAGCAACCAGAGGTCCGCGGAATGTCATATAGTCAACGGGAACCAGAGCTCCACAGAATGTCATCCAGTCAATGGGAACCAGAGCTCCACGGGATGTCACCTAGTCAACGGGAACTAGAGCTCCGCAGAACGTCATCTAGTCAACGGGAACCAGAGCTCCACGGAATGTCATCTAGTCAACGGCAAGCAGAGTTCCACAGAATGTCATCCAGTCAACGGGAACCAGACCTCCGCAGAACGTCATCTAGACAACGGGAATCAGAGCTCCACCGAATGTCATCTTGTCAACGGGAGTCAGAGTTCCACGGAATGTCATCTGATCAAAGGGAACCAGACCTCCGCGGAATGTCACCTAGTCAACGGGAAGCAGAGATCCACGGAATGTCATCCAGTCAACGGGAACTAGAGCTCCACGGAATGTCAATCTGGTCAACGGAACCAGAGCTTTACGGATTGTCATCCAGTCAATGGAAACAGAGCTCCACTTAATGTCATCCTGTCAACGGGAACCAGAGTTGCACAGACTGTCATCTAGTCAACGGGAACCAGAATCAGCGGAATGTCATCTAGTTTACGCGATGCAGAGCTCCACGGAATGTCAT
Organism: Mobula birostris; assembly: GCF_030028105.1. Taxonomy (NCBI): domain Eukaryota; kingdom Metazoa; phylum Chordata; class Chondrichthyes; order Myliobatiformes; family Myliobatidae; genus Mobula; species Mobula birostris. The sequence goes on from NC_092379.1 coordinate 72,484,770, forward strand.
CTAGTCATCGGAACCAGAGCTCAACGGAATGTCATCCAGTCAATGGGAGCCAGAGCTCCACTTAATGTCATCCGGTCAACGGAACCAGAGCTCCACGGAATGTCATCTAGTCAACGGAACCAGAGCTTTACGGATTCTCATCCAGTCAACGGGAACCAGAGCTCAGCGAATGTCATCTAGTTCACGGGAAGCAGAGCTCCACAGAATGTCATCTAGTCATCGGAACCAGAGCTCAACGGAATGTCATCCAGTCAATGGGAGCCAGAGCTCCACTTAATGTCATCCGGTCAACGGGAACCAGAGTTGCACAGAATATCATCTAGTCAATGGGAATCAGAGCTCCACGAATGTCATCTAGTAAGGAGAAGCAAGAGCTTCACGGAATGTCATCCAGTCAACGGGAACCAGAGCTCTACGGAATGTCATCCAGTCAATGGGAACCAGAGCTCCGTGGAATGTCATCTAGTCAACGGGAAGCAGAGCTCCGCAGAATGTTATCTAGTCAACGAGAACCAGAGAACCACGGGATGTCATCCAGTCAACAGGACCAGAGTTGCAACGGAATGTCATCTAGCCAACGGGAAACAGAACTCCACAGAATATCATCTAGCCAACGGGAACCAGAGCTCCACGGAATATCATCTAGACAACGGGAACCAGAGCTCAATGGAAAGTCATCTAGTCAACGGGAACCAGAGCTGCACGGAATGTCATCTAGTTAACAGCAACCAGAGCTCCGCGGAATGTCATCTAGTCAACGGAAAACTGAACTGCACGGAATGTCGTCTAGTCAACGGGAACCAGAGCACCATGCAATGTCATCTTGTCAACGGGAACCAGAGCTCAGCGGAATGTCATCTAGTAAGGAGAAGCAGAGCTCCACGGAATGTCATCCAGTCAACAGGAACCAGAGTTCCACGGAATGTCATCTAGTCAACGGGAACCAGAGCTGAACAGAATGTCATCTAGTCAACAGGAACCTGAGCTTCGCGATATGTCATCCAGTCAACGGGAGCCAGAGCTCCTCGGAATGGTCATCCAGTCAACGGGAACCAGAGCTCCACAGAATGTCATGCAGTCAATGGGAACCAGAGCTCCGCGGAATGTCATCAAGTTAATGGGAAGCAGAGCTCAACAGAATGTCATCTAGTCAAGGAGAAGCAGAGCTCCACGGAATGTCATCTGGTCAACAGGAACCAGAGGTCTGAAGAATGTCATATATTCAACGGGAACCAGAGCTCCACAGAATGTCAGCCAGTCAATGGGAACCAGAGATCCACGGAATGTCACCTAGACAACGGGAACTAGAGCTCCGCAGAACGTCATCTAGTCAAAGGGAAACAGAGCTCCATGGAATGTCATCTAGTCAACGGCAAGCAGAGTTCGACAGAATGTCATCCAGTCAACGGGAACTAGACCTCCGCAGAACGTCATCTCGTCAACGGGAACCAGAGCTCCGTGGAATGTCATCTAGTCAACGGGAAGCAGAGCTCCACGGAATGTCATCTAGTCAACGGGAGCTAGAGTTCCACAGAATGTCATCTGTTCAACAGCAACCAGAGCTCCTCGGAATGTCATCCTGTCAACGGGAACCAGAGCTCCACGGAATGTCATCAAGTCAACGGGAAGCAGAGCCCCAGGCAATGTCATCTAGTCAACAGGAACCAGAGCTCCGCGGAATGTCAAGCAGTCAACAGGAACCTGAGCTGCACGGAATGTCATCCAGTCAACGGGAAAAAGAGCTCCACGGGATGTCATCCAGTTAAAGGGAACCAGTGTTCAACAGAATGTCATCTAATCAACGGGAACCAGAGCTCCACGGAATATCATCCAGTCAACGGGAACGAGAGCTCCACGGAATGTCATCTAGTCAACGGGAACCAGAGCCCCACGCAATGTCATCTAGTCAAGGGGAACCGGAGTTCCACGGAATGTCATCTGGCCAATAGCAACCAGAGCTCCACGGAATGTCATCCAGTCAACGGGAACCAGAGCTACACGGAATATCATCCAGTGAACGGAAAACAGAGCTGCACGGAATGTCATCAAGTCAATGGGAACCAGAGCCCCATGCAATGTCATCTAGTCAACGGGAACCAGAGCTCAGCGGAATGTCATCTAGTAAGCAGAAGCAGAGCTCCACGGAATGTCATCCAGTCAACGGGAACCAGAGTTCCACAGAATGTCATCTGATCAACGGGAACCAGAGCACCGCGGAATGTCATCTGGTCAACGGGAACCAGAGCTCCACGGAATGTCATCTAGTCAACGGGAACTAGAGCTGAACAGAATGTCATTTAGTCAACAGGAAACTGAGCTTCGCGGTATGTCATCTAGTCAACGGGAGCCAGAGCTCCTCGGAATGTCATCCAGTCAACGGGAACCGGAGCTCCACGGAATGTCATCCAGTCAACGGGAACCAGAGCTCCGCGGAATGTCATCAAGTTAATGGGAAGCAGAGCTGAACGGAATGTCATCTAGTCAACGGGAAGCTGAGCTCCACGGAATGTCATCTGGTCAACAGGAACCAGGTCTCCACGGAATGTCACCCAGTCAACAGGAACCTGAGATGCACGACATGTCATACAGTCAACGGGAACCAGAGCTCCACGGAGTGTCATCCAGTCAATGGGAAACAGAGCTCCGCGGAATGCCATCAAGTTAATGGGAAGCAGAGCTCAACGGAATGTCATCTAGTCAACGAGAAGCAGAGCTCCGCAGAATGTCATCTAGTCAACGAGAACCAGAGCTCCAGGGAATGTCATCTAGCCAACGGGAAGCAGAGCACCACGGGATGTCATCCAGTCAACGGGAACCAGATTTCCACGGAATGTCATCTAGTCAACGGGAAGCAGAACTCTACGGAATGTCTTCTAGTCAACGGGAAACAGAGCTTCGCAGAATATCATCTAGTCAACGGGAACCAGAGCTCCACGGAATGTCATCTAGTCATGGGAACCAGAGCTCCGTGGAATGTCATCTTGTCAAGGGGAAGCAGAGCTCCACCGAATGTCATCTTGTCAACGGGAGCCAGAGTTCCACGGAATGTCTTCTGATCAACGGAAACCAGACCTCCGCGGAATGTCATCTCGTCAACGGGAAGCAGAGCTCCGCAGAATGTTATCTAGTCAACGAGAACCAGAGCTCCACGGAATGTCATCTAGTCAACGGAACCAGAGCTTTACGGATTCTCATCCAGTCAACGGGAACCAGAGCTCAGCGGAATGTCATCTAGTTCACGGGAAGCAGAGCTCCAGAGAATGTCATCTAGTCATCGGAACCAGAGCTCAACGGAATGTCATCCAGTCAATGGGAGCCAGAGCTCCACTTAATGTCATCCGGTCAACGGGAACCAGAGTTGCACAGGATATCATCTAGTCAATGGGAATCAGAGCTCCACTGAATGTCATCTAGTAAGGAGAAGCAGAGCTTCACGGAATGTCATCCAGTCAACGGGAACCAGAGCTCTACGGAATGTCATCCAGTCAATGGGAACCAGAGCTCCGTGGAATGTCATCTAGTCAACGGGAAGCAGAGCTCCGCAGAATGTTATCTAGTCAACGAGAACCAGAGAACCACGGGATGTCATCCAGTCAACAGGAACCAGAGTTGCACGGAATGTCATCTAGCCAACGGGAAACAGAACTCCACAGAATATCATCTAGCCAACGGGAACCAGAGCTCCACGGAATATCATCTAGACAACGGGAACCAGAGCTCAATGGAAAGTCATCTAGTCAACGGGAACCAGAGCTGCACGGAATGTCATCTAGTTAACAGCAACCAGAGCTCCGCGGAATGTCATCTAGTCAACGGAAAACTGAGCTGCACGGAATGTCGTCTAGTCAACGGGAACCAGAGCACCATGCAATGTCATCTTGTCAACGGGAACCAGAGCTCAGCGGAATGTCATCTAGTAAGGAGAAGCAGAGCTCCACGGAATGTCATCCAGTCAACAGGAACCAGAGTTCCACGGAATGTCATCTAGTCAACGGGAACCAGAGCTGAACAGAATGTCATCTAGTCAACAGGAACCTGAGCTTCGCGATATGTCATCCAGTCAACGGGAGCCAGAGCTCCTCGGAATGTCATCCAGTCAACGGGAACCAGAGCTCCACAGAATGTCATGCAGTCAATGGGAACCAGAGCTCCGCGGAATGTCATCAAGTTAATGGGAAGCAGAGCTCAACAGAATGTCATCTAGTCAAGGAGAAGCAGAGCTCCACGGAATGTCATCTGGTCAACAGGAACCAGAGGTCTGAAGAATGTCATATATTCAACGGGAACCAGAGCTCCACAGAATGTCAGCCAGTCAATGGGAACCAGAGATCCACGGAATGTCACCTAGACAACGGGAACTAGAGCTCCGCAGAACGTCATCTAGTCAAAGGGAACCAGAGCTCCATGGAATGTCATCTAGTCAACGGCAAGCAGAGTTCGACAGAATGTCATCCAGTCAACGGGAACTAGACCTCCGCAGAACGTCATCTCGTCAACGGGAACCAGAGCTCCGTGGAATGTCATCTAGTCAACGGGAAGCAGAGCTCCACGGAATGTCATCTAGTCAACGGGAGCTAGAGTTCCACAGAATGTCATCTGTTCAACAGCAACCAGAGCTCCTCGGAATGTCATCCTGTCAACGGGAACCAGAGCTCCACGGAATGTCATCAAGTCAACGGGAAGCAGAGCCCCAGGCAATGTCATCTAGTCAACAGGAACCAGAGCTCCGCGGAATGTCAAGCAGTCAACAGGAACCTGAGCTGCACGGAATGTCATCCAGTCAACGGGAAAAAGAGCTCCACGGGATGTCATCCAGTTAAAGGGAACCAGTGTTCAACAGAATGTCATCTAATCAACGGGAACCAGAGCTCCACGGAATATCATCCAGTCAACGGGAACGAGAGCTCCACGGAATGTCATCTAGTCAACGGGAACCAGAGCCCCACGCAATGTCATCTAGTCAAGGGGAACCGGAGTTCCACGGAATGTCATCTGGCCAATAGCAACCAGAGCTCCACGGAATGTCATCCAGTCAACGGGAACCAGAGCTGCACGGAATGTCATCAAGTCAATGGGAACCAGAGCCCCATGCAATGTCATCTAGTCAACGGGAACCAGAGCTCAGCGGAATGTCATCTAGTAAGCAGAAGCAGAGCTCCACGGAATGTCATCCAGTCAACGGGAACCAGAGTTCCACAGAATGTCATCTGATCAACGGGAACCAGAGCACCGCGGAATGTCATCTGGTCAACGGGAACCAGAGCTCCACGGAATGTCATCTAGTCAACGGGAACTAGAGCTGAACAGAATGTCATTTAGTCAACAGGAAACTGAGCTTCGCGGTATGTCATCTAGTCAACGGGAGCCAGAGCTCCTCGGAATGTCATCCAGTCAACGGGAACCGGAGCTCCACGGAATGTCATCCAGTCAACGGGAACCAGAGCTCCGCGGAATGTCATCAAGTTAATGGGAAGCAGAGCTGAACGGAATGTCATCTAGTCAACGGGAAGCTGAGCTCCACGGAATGTCATCTGGTCAACAGGAACCAGGTCTCCACGGAATGTCACCCAGTCAACAGGAACCTGAGATGCACGACATGTCATACAGTCAACGGGAACCAGAGCTCCACGGAGTGTCATCCAGTCAATGGGAAACAGAGCTCCGCGGAATGCCATCAAGTTAATGGGAAGCAGAGCTCAACGGAATGTCATCTAGTCAACGAGAAGCAGAGCTCCGCAGAATGTCATCTAGTCAACGAGAACCAGAGCTCCAGGGAATGTCATCTAGCCAACGGGAAGCAGAGCACCACGGGATGTCATCCAGTCAACGGGAACCAGATTTCCACGGAATGTCATCTAGTCAACGGGAAGCAGAACTCTACGGAATGTCTTCTAGTCAACGGGAAACAGAGCTTCGCAGAATATCATCTAGTCAACGGGAACCAGAGCTCCACGGAATGTCATCTAGTCATGGGAACCAGAGCTCCGTGGAATGTCATCTTGTCAAGGGGAAGCAGAGCTCCACCGAATGTCATCTTGTCAACGGGAGCCAGAGTTCCACGGAATGTCTTCTGATCAACGGAAACCAGACCTCCGCGGAATGTCATCTCGTCAACGGGAAGCAGAGCTCCGCAGAATGTTATCTAGTCAACGAGAACCAGAGCTCCACGGAATGTCATCTAGTCAACGGGAAGCAGAGCAGCACGGGATGTCATCCAGACAACGGGAACCAGACCTCCGCAGAACGTCATCTAGTCAACGGGAATCAGAGATCCGTGGAATGCCATCTAGTCAACGGGAAGCAGAGTTCCACAGAATGTCATCTGATCAACGGGAACCAGAGCACCGCGGAATGTCATCTGGTCAACGGGAACCAGAGCTCCACGGAATGTCATCTAGTCAACGGGAACTAGAGCTGAACAGAATGTCATTTAGTCAACAGGAAACTGAGCTTCGCGGTATGTCATCTAGTCAACGGGAGCCAGAGCTCCTCGGAATGTCATCCAGTCAACGGGAACCGGAGCTCCACGGAATGTCATCCAGTCAACGGGAACCAGAGCTCCGCGGAATGTCATCAAGTTAATGGGAAGCAGAGCTGAACGGAATGTCATCTAGTCAACGGGAAGCTGAGCTCCACGGAATGTCATCTGGTCAACAGGAACCAGGTCTCCACGGAATGTCACCCAGTCAACAGGAACCTGAGATGCACGACATGTCATACAGTCAACGGGAACCAGAGCTCCACGGAGTGTCATCCAGTCAATGGGAAACAGAGCTCCGCGGAATGTCATCAAGTTAATGGGAAGCAGAGCTCAACGGAATGTCATCTAGTCAACGAGAAGCAGAGCTCCGCAGAATGTCATCTAGTCAACGAGAACCAGAGCTCCAGGGAATGTCATCTAGCCAACGGGAAGCAGAGCACCACGGGATGTCATCCAGTCAACGGGAACCAGATTTCCACGGAATGTCATCTAGTCAACGGGAAGCAGAACTCTACGGAATGTCTTCTAGTCAACGGGAAACAGAGCTTCGCAGAATATCATCTAGTCAACGGGAACCAGAGCTCCACGGAATGTCATCTAGTCATGGGAACCAGAGCTCCGTGGAATGTCATCTTGTCAAGGGGAAGCAGAGCTCCACCGAATGTCATCTTGTCAATGGGAGCCAGAGTTCCACGGAATGTCTTCTGATCAACGGAAACCAGACCTCCGCGGAATGTCATCTCGTCAACGGGAAGCAGAGCTCCGCAGAATGTTATCTAGTCAACGAGAACCAGAGCTCCACGGAATGTCATCTAGTCAACGGGAAGCAGAGCAGCACGGGATGTCATCCAGACAACGGGAACCAGACCTCCGCAGAACGTCATCTAGTCAACGGGAATCAGAGATCCGTGGAATGCCATCTAGTCAACGGGAAGCAGAGCCCCAGGCAATGTCATCTAGTCAACAGGAACCAGAGCTCCGCGGAATGTCAAGCAGTCAACAGGAACCGGAGCTGCACGGAATGTCATCCAGTCAACGGGAACCAGAGCTCCACGGAATGTCATCTAGTCAACAGGAATTAGAGCCCACGCAATGTCATCTAGTCAAGGGGAACCGGAGCTCCACGGAATCTCATCCAGTCAATGGGAACTAGAGCTACGCGAAATGTCATCTAGTCGACGGGAACCAGAGTTCCATGGAATGCCATCCAGTTAACGGGAACCAGAGTTCCACGGAATGTCATCTGGTCAACAGCAACCAGAGCTCCACGGAATGTCATCCAGTCAACGGGAACCAGAGCACCACGGAATATCATCCAGTCAATGGAAAACACAGCTGCACGGAATGTCATCTAGTCAATGGGAACCAGAGCCCCATGCAATGTCATCTAGTCAACGGGAACCAGAGCTCAGCGGAATATCATCTAGTAAGCAGAAGCAGAGCTCCACGGAATGTCAACCAGTCAACGGGAACCAGAGTTCCACAGAATGTCATCTGATCAACGGGAACCAGAGCACCGCGGAATGCATCTGGTCAACGGGAACCAGAGCTGCATGGAATGTCATCTAGTCAACGGAAACCAGAGCTCCACGGAATGTCATCTAGTCAACGGGAACCAGAGCTGAACAGAATGTCATTTAGTCAACAGGAAACTGAGCTCCGCGGTATGTCACCTAGTCAACGGGAGCCAGAGCTCCTCGGAATGTCATCCAGTCAACGGGAACCGGAGCTCCACGGAATGTAATCTAGTCAATGGGAACCAGAGCTCCTCGGAACGTCATCAAGTTAATGGGAAGCAGAGCTGAACAGAATGTCATCTAGTCAACGGGTAGCAGAGCTCCACGGAATGTCATCTGGTCAACAGGAACCAGGTCTCCACAGAATGTCATCTAATCAACGGGAACCAGAGCTCCACGGAATGTCATCCAGTCAACGGGAACCAGAGCTCCACGGAATGTCATCTAGTCAATGGGAAACAGAGCTCCGCGGAATGTCATCAAGTTAATGGGAAGCAGAGCTCAACGGAATGTCATCTACTCAACGAGAAGCATAGCTCCGCAGAATGTCATCTAGTCAACGAGAACCAGAGCTCCAGGGAATGTCATCTAGTCAACGGGAAGCAGAGCACCACGGGATGTCATCCAGTCAACGGGAACCAGAGTTCCACGGGATGTCATCCAGTCAACGGGAAACAGAGCTTCGCAGAATATCATCTAGTCAACGGGAACCAGAGCTCCACGGAATGACGTCTAGTCATGGGAAGCTGAGCTCCGTGGAATGTCATCTTGTCAAGGGGAAGCAGAGCTCCACCGAATGTCATCTTGTCAACGGGAGCCAGAGTTCCACGGAATGTCTTCTGATCAACGGGAACCAGACCTCCGCGGAATGTCATCTAGTCAAGGGGAAGCAGAGTTCCGCAGAATGTTATCTAGTCAACGAGAACCAGAGCTCCACGGAATGTCATCCAGACAACGGGAAATAGACCTCCGCAGAACGTCATCTAGTCAACGGGAATCAGAGATCCGTGGAATGTCATCTAGTCAACCGGAAGCAGAGCCGCAGGCAATGTCATCTAGTCAACAGGAACCAGAGCTCCGCGGAATGTCAAGCAGTCAACAGGAACCTGAGCTGCAGGGAATGTCATCCAGTCAACGGGAACCAGAGCTCCACGGAATGTCATCAAGTTAATGCGAAGCAGAGCTCCACGGAATGTCATCTGGTCAACAGCAACCAGAGGTCCGCGGAATGTCATATAGTCAACGGGAACCAGAGCTCCACAGAATGTCATCCAGTCAATGGGAACCAGAGCTCCACGGGATGTCACCTAGTCAACGGGAACTAGAGCTCCGCAGAACGTCATCTAGTCAACGGGAACCAGAGCTCCACGGATTGTCATCTAGTCAACGGCAAGCAGAGTTCCACAGAATGTCATCCAGTCAACGGGAACCAGACCTCCGCAGAACGTCATCTAGACAACGGGAATCAGAGCTCCACCGAATGTCATCTTGTCAACGGGAGTCAGAGTTCCACGGAATGTCATCTGATCAAAGGGAACCAGACCTCCGCGGAATGTCACCTAGTCAACGGGAAGCAGAGCTCCACGGAATGTCATCCAGTCAACGGGAACTAGAGCTCCACGGAATGTCATCTGGTCAACGGAACCAGAGCTTTACGGATTGTCATCCAGTCAATGGGAAACAGAGCTCCACGTAATGTCATCCTGTCAACGGGAACCAGAGTTGCACAGACTGTCATCTAGTCAACGGGAACCAGAATCAGCGGAATGTCATCTAGTTTACGCGAAGCAGAGCTCCACGGAATGTCATCTAGTCATCGGAACCAGAGCTCAACGGAATGTCATCCAGTCAATGGGAGCCAGAGCTCCACTTAATGTCATCCGGTCAACGGGAACCAGAGTTGCACAGAATATCATCTAGTCAATGGGAACCAGAGCTCCACGGAATGTCATCTATTCAACGGGAAACAGAGCCCCACACAATATTATCTAATCAACAGGAAACAGAGCTCCGCAGAATGTCATCCAGTAAGGAGAAGCAGAGCTCCACGGAATGTCATCCAGTCAACGGGAACCAGAGCTCTACGGAATGTCATCCAGTCAATGGGAACCAGAGCTCCGTGGAATGTCACCATGTTAATGGGAAGCAGAGCTCAACGGAATGTCATCTAGTCAACGGGAAGCAGAGCTCCGCAGAATGTTATCTAGTCAACGAGAACCAGAGAACCACGGGATGTCATCCAGTCAACGGGCACCAGAGTTGCACGGAATGTCATCTAGCCAACGGGAAACAGAGCTCCGCAGAATATCATCTAGTCAACGGGAGCCAGAGCTCCACGGAATATCATCTGGTCAACAGAAACCAGAGGTCTGCAGAATGTCATCTTGTCAACGGGAGTCAGAGTTCCACGGAATGTCATCTGATCAAAGGGAACCAGACCTCCGCGGAATGTCACCTAGTCAACGGGAAGCAGAGCTCCACGGAATGTCATCCAGTCAACGGGAACTAGAGCTCCACGGAATGTCATCTGGTCAACGGAACCAGAGCTTTACGGATTGTCATCCAGTCAATGGGAAACAGAGCTCCACTTAATGTCATCCTGTCAACGGGAACCAGAATCAGCGGAATGTCATCTAGTTTACGCGAAGCAGAGCTCCACGGAATGTCATCTAGTCATCGGAACCAGAGCTCAACGGAATGTCATCCAGTCAATGGGAGCCAGAGCTCCACTTAATGTCATCCGGTCAACGGGAACCAGAGTTGCACAGAATATCATCTAGTCAATGGGAACCAGAGCTCCACGGAATGTCATCTATTCAACGGGAAACAGAGCCCCACACAATATTATCTAATCAACAGGAAACAGAGCTCCGCAGAATCTCATCCAGTAAGGAGAAGCAGAGCTCCACGTAATGTCATCCAGTCAACGGGAACCAGAGCTCTACGGAATGTCATCCAGTCAATGGGAACCAGAGCTCCGTGGAATGTCATCATGTTAATGGGAAGCAGAGCTCAACGGAATGTCATCTAGTCAACGGGAAGCAGAGCTCCGCAGAATGTTATCTAGTAAACGAGAACCAGAGAACCACGGGATGTCATCCAGTCAAAGGGAAACAGAGCTCCGCAGAATATCATCTAGTCAACGGGAGGCAGAGCTCCACGGAATATCATCTGGTCAACAGAAACCAGAGGTCTGCAGAATGTCATATATTCAACGGGAACCAGAGCTCCACAGAATGTCATCCAGTCAATGGGAACCAGAACTCCACGGAATGTCACCTAGACAACGGGAACTGGAGCTCCGCAGAACGTCATCTAGTCAAAGGGAACCAGAGCTCCACGGAATGTCATCTAGTCAACGGTAAGCAGAGTTCGACAGAATGTCATCCAGTCAACGGGAACTAGACCTCCGCAGAACGTCATCTAGTCAACGGGAACCAGATCTCCGTGGAATGTCATCTAGTCAACGGGAAGCAGAGCTCCACGGAATGTCATCTAGACAACGCGAGCTAGAGTTCCACAGAATGTCATCTGGTCAACAGCAAGAAGAGCTCCTCGGAATGTCATCCAGTCAACGGGAACCAGAGCTCCACGGAATGTCATCTAATCAACGGGAAGCAGAGCCCCAGGCAATGTCATCCAGTCAACAGGAACCAGAGCTCCGCGGAATGTCAAGCAGTCAACAGGAACCTGAGCTGTACGGAATGTCATCAAGTCAACGGGAACCAGAGCTCCGCAGAATGTCATCAAGTTAATGCGAAGCAGAGCTCAACAGAATGTCATCTAGTCAACGGGAAGCAGAGCTCCACGGAATGTCATCTGGTCAACAGCAACCAGAGGTCCGCGGAATGTCATATAGTCAACGGGAACCAGAGCTCCACAGAATGTCATCCAGTCAACGGGAACCAGACCTCCGTAGAACGTCATCTAGACAACGGGAATCAGAGCTCCACCGAATGTCATCTTGTCAATGGGAGTCAGAGTTCCACGGAATGTCATCTGATCAACGGGAACCAGACCTCTGCGGAATGTCACCTAGTCAACGGGAAGCAGAGCTCCACGGAATGTCATCCAGTCAACGGGAACCAGAGCTCCACGGAATGTCATCTAGTCAACGGAACCAGAGCTTTACGGATTCTCATCCAGTCAATGGGAACCAGAGCTCCACTTAATGTCATCCTGTCAACGGGAACCAGAGTTGCACAGAATGTCATCTAGTCAACGGGAACCAGAGCTCAGCGGAATGTCATCTAGTTCACGGGAAGCAGAGCTCCACAGAATGTCATCTAGTCATCGGAACCAGAGCTCAACGGAATGTCATCCAGTCAATGGGAGCCAGAGCTCCACTTAATGTCATCCGGTCAACGGGAACCAGAGTTGCACAGAATATCATCTAGTCAATGGGAATCAGAGCTCCACGGAATGTCATCTATTCAACGGGAAACAGAGCCCCACGCAATATTATCTAATCAACAGGAAACAGAGCTCCGCAGAATGTCATCTAGTAAGGAGAAGCAGAGCTTCACGGAATGTCATCCAGTCAACGGGAACCAGAGCTCTACGGTATGTCATCCAGTCAATGGGAACCAGAGCTCCGTGGAATGTCATCTAGTCAACGGGAAGCAGAGCTCCGCAGAATGTTATCTAGTCAACGAGAACCAGAGAACCACGGGATGTCATCCAGTCAACAGGAACCAGAGTTGCACGGAATGTCATCTAGCCAACGGGAAACAGAACTCCACAGAATATCATCTAGCCAACGGGAACCAGAGCTCCACGGAATATCATCTAGACAACGGGAAACAGAGCTCCGTGGAATGTCATCTACTCATCGGAAGCAGAGCTCCACGGAATGTCATCTAGGCAACGGGAGCCAGAATTCCTCAGAATGTCATCAAATCAACGGGAACCAGACCTCCGCGAAATGTCATCTAGACAACGGGAACCAGAGCTCAATGGAAAGTCATCCAGTCAACGGGAACCAGAGCTCCGCGGAATGTCATCTAGTCAACGGAAAACTGAGCTGCACGGAATGTCGTCTAGTCAACGGGAACCAGAGCACCATGCAATGTCATCTTGTCAACGGGAACCAGAGCTCAGCGGAATGTCATCTAGTAAGGAGAAGCAGAGCTCCACGGAATGTCATCCAGTCAACAGGAACCAGAGTTCCACGGAATGTCATCTAGTCAACGGGAACCAGAGCTGAACAGAATGTCATCTAGTCAACAGGAACCTGAGCTTCGCGATATGTCATCCAGTCAACGGGAGCCAGAGCTCCTCGGAATGTCATCCAGTCAACGGGAACCAGAGCTCCACAGAATGTCATGCAGTCAATGGGAACCAGAGCTCCGCGGAATGTCATCAAGTTAATGGGAAGCAGAGCTCAACAGAATGTCATCCAGTCAAGGAGAAGCAGAGCTCCACGGAATGTCATCTGGTCAACAGGAACCAGAGGTCTGAAGAATGTCATATATTCAACGGGAACCAGAGCTCCACAGAATGTCAGCCAGTCAATGGGAACCAGAGATCCACGGAATGTCACCTAGACAACGGGAACTAGAGCTCCGCAGAACGTCATCTAGTCAAAGGGAACCAGAGCTCCATGGAATGTCATCTAGTCAACGGTAAGCAGAGTTCGACAGAATGTCATCCAGTCAACGGGAACTAGACCTCCGCAGAACGTCATCTCGTCAACGGGAACCAGAGCTCCGTGGAATGTCATCTAGTCAACGGGAAGCAGAGCTCCACGGAATGTCATCTAGTCAACGGGAGCTAGAGTTCCACAGAATGTCATCTGTTCAACAGCAACCAGAGCTCCTCGGAATGTCATCCTGTCAACGGGAACCAGAGCTCCACGGAATGTCATCAAGTCAACGGGAAGCAGAGCCCCAGGCAATGTCATCTAGTCAACAGCAACCAGAGCTCCGCGGAATGTCAAGCAGTCAACAGGAACCTGAGCTGCACGGAATGTCATCCAGTCAACGGGAAAAAGAGCTCCACGGGATGTCATCCAGTTAAAGGGAACCAGTGTTCAACAGAATGTCATCTAATCAACGGGAACCAGAGCTCCACGGAATGTCATCCAGTCAACGGGAACGAGAGCTCCACGGAATGTCATCTAGTCAACGGGAACTAGAGCCCCACGCAATGTCATCTAGTCAAGGGGAACCGGAGTTCCACGGAATGTCATCTGGCCAATAGCAACCAGAGCTCCACGGAATGTCATCCAGTCAACGGGAACCAGAGCTACACGGAATATAATCCAGTCAACGGAAAACAGAGCTGCACGGAATGCCATCAAGTCAATGGGAACCAGAGCCCCATGCAATGTCATCTAGTCAACGGGAACCAGAGCTCAGCGGAATGTCATCTAGTAAGCAGAAGCAGAGCTCCACGGAATGTCATCCAGTCAACGGGAACCAGAGTTCTACAGAATGTCATCTGATCAACGGGAACCAGAGCACCGCGGAATGTCATCTGGTCAACGGGAACCAGAGCTCCACGGAATGTCATCTAGTCAACGGGAACTAGAGCTGAACAGAATGTCATTTAGTCAACAGGAAACTGAGCTTCGCGGTATGTCATCTAGTCAACGGGAGCCAGAGCTCCTCGGAATGTCATCCAGTCAACGGGAACCGGAGCTCCACGGAATGTCATCCAGTCAATGGGAACCAGAGCTCCGCGGAATGTCATCAAGTTAATGGGAAGCAGAGCTGAACGGAATGTCATCTAGTCAACGGGAAGCTGAACTCCACGGAATGTCATCTGGTGAACGGGAGCCAGAGTTCCACGGAATGTCTTCTGATCAACGGAAACCAGACCTCCGCGGAATGTCATCTCGTCAACGGGAAGCAGAGCTCCGCAGAATGTTATCTAGTCAACGAGAACCAGAGCTCCACGGAATGTCATCTAGTCAACGGGAAGCAGAGCAGCACGGGATGTCATCCAGACAACGGGAACCAGACCTCCGCAGAACGTCATCTAGTCAACGGGAATCAGAGATCCGTGGAATGCCATCTAGTCAACGGGAAGCAGAGCCCCAGGCAATGTCATCTAGTCAACAAGAACCAGAGCTCCGCGGAATGTCAAGCAGTCAACAGGAACCGGAGCTGCACGGAATGTCATCCAGTCAACGGGAACCAGAGCTCCACGGAATGTCATCTAGTCAACGGGAATTAGAGCCCACGCAATGTCATCTAGTCAACGGGAGCTAGAGTTCCACAGAATGTCATCTGGTCAACAGCAACAAGAGCTCCTCGGAATGTCATCCAGTCAACGGGAACCAGAGCTCCACGGAATGTCATCTAATCAACGGGAAGCAGAGCCCCAGGCAATGTCATCCAGTCAACAGGAACCAGAGCTCCGCGGAATGTCAAGCAGTCAACAGGAACCTGAGCTGCACGGAATGTCATCAAGTCAACGGGAACCAGAGCTCCGCAGAATGTCATCAAGTTAATGCGAAGCAGAGCTCAACAGAATGTCATCTAGTCAACGGGAAGCAGAGCTCCACGGAATGTCATCTGGTCAACAGCAACCAGAGGTCCGCGGAATGTCATATAGTCAACGGGAACCAGAGCTCCACAGAATGTCATCCAGTCAACGGGAACCAGACCTCCGTAGAACGTCATCTAGACAACGGGAATCAGAGCTCCACCGAATGTCATCTTGTCAATGGGAGTCAGAGTTCCACGGAATGTCATCTGATCAACGGGAACCAGACCTCTGCGGAATGTCACCTAGTCAACAGGAAGCAGAGCTCCACGGAATGTCATCCAGTCAACGGGAACCAGAGCTCCACGGAATGTCATCTAGTCAACGGAACCAGAGCTTTACGGATTCTCATCCAGTCAATGGGAACCAGAGCTCCACTTAATGTCATCCTGTCAACGGGAACCAGAGTTGCACAGAATGTCATCTAGTCAACGGGAACCAGAGCTCAGCGGAATGTCATCTAGTTCACGGGAAGCAGAGCTCCACAGAATGTCATCTGGTCATCGGAACCAGAGCTCAACGGAATGTCATCCAGTCAATGGGAGCCAGAGCTCCACTTAATGTCATCCGGTCAACGGGAACCAGAGTTGCACAGAATATCATCTAGTCAATGGGAATCAGAGCTCCACGGAATGTCATCTATTCAACGGGAAACAGAGCCCCACGCAATATTATCTAATCAACAGGAAACAGAGCTCCGCAGAATGTCATCTAGTAAGGAGAAGCAGAGCTTCACGGAATGTCATCCAGTCAACGGGAACCAGAGCTCTACGGAATGTCATCCAGTCAATGGGAACCAGAGCTCCGTGGAATGTCATCTAGTCAACGGGAAGCAGAGCTCCGCAGAATGTTATCTAGTCAACGAGAACCAGAGAACCACGGGATGTCATCCAGTCAACAGGAACCAGAGTTGCACGGAATGTCATCTAGCCAACGGGAAACAGAACTCCACAGAATATCATCTAGCCAACGGGAACCAGAGCTCCACGGAATATCATCTAGACAACGGGAAACAGAGCTCCGTGGAATGTCATCTACTCATCGGAAACAGAGCTCCACGGAATGTCATCTAGGCAACGGGAGCCAGAATTCCTCAGAATGTCATCAAATCAACGGGAACCAGACCTCCGCGAAATGTCATCTAGACAACGGGAACCAGAGCTCAATGGAAAGTCATCTAGTCAACGGGAACCAGAGCTGCACGGAATGTCATCTAGTTAACAGCAACCAGAGCTCCGCGGAATGTCATCTAGTCAACGGAAAACTGAGCTGCACGGAATGTCGTCTAGTCAACGGGAACCAGAGCACCATGCAATGTCATCTTGTCAACGGGAACCAGAGCTCAGCGGAATGTCATCTCGTAAGGAGAAGCAGAGCTCCACGGAATGTCATCCAGTCAACAGGAACCAGAGTTCCACGGAATGTCATCTAGTCAACGGGAACCAGAGCTGAACAGAATGTCATCTAGTCAACAGGAACCTGAGCTTCGCGATATGTCATCCAGTCAACGGGAGCCAGAGCTCCTCGGAATGTCATCCAGTCAACGGGAACCAGAGCTCCACAGAATGTCATGCAGTCAATGGGAACCAGAGCTCCGCGGAATGTCATCAAGTTAATGGGAAGCAGAGCTCAACAGAATGTCATCCAGTCAAGGAGAAGCAGAGCTCCACGGAATGTCATCTGGTCAACAGGAACCAGAGGTCTGAAGAATGTCATATATTCAACGGGAACCAGAGCTCCACGGAATGTCATCAAGTCAACGGGAAGCAGAGCCCCAGGCAATGTCATCTAGTCAACAGCAACCAGAGCTCCGCGGAATGTCAAGCAGTCAACAGGAACCTGAGCTGCACGGAATGTCATCCAGTCAACGGGAAAAAGAGCTCCACGGGATGTCATCCAGTTAAAGGGAACCAGTGTTCAACAGAATGTCATCTAATCAA
Source organism: Mobula birostris (assembly GCF_030028105.1). Taxonomy (NCBI): domain Eukaryota; kingdom Metazoa; phylum Chordata; class Chondrichthyes; order Myliobatiformes; family Myliobatidae; genus Mobula; species Mobula birostris. The sequence continues at coordinate 72,502,199 of NC_092379.1, forward strand.
CGGGAACCAGAGCTCCACGGAATGTCATCCAGTCAACGGGAACGAGAGCTCCACGGAATGTCATCTAGTCAACGGGAACTAGAGCCCCACGCAATGTCATCTAGTCAAGGGGAACCGGAGTTCCACGGAATGTCATCTGGCCAATAGCAACCAGAGCTCCACGGAATGTCATCCAGTCAACGGGAACCAGAGCTACACGGAATATAATCCAGTCAACGGAAAACAGAGCTGCACGGAATGCCATCAAGTCAATGGGAACCAGAGCCCCATGCAATGTCATCTAGTCAACGGGAACCAGAGCTCAGCGGAATGTCATCTAGTAAGCAGAAGCAGAGCTCCACGGAATGTCATCCAGTCAACGGGAACCAGAGTTCCACAGAATGTCATCTGATCAACGGGAACCAGAGCACCGCGGAATGTCATCTGGTCAACGGGAACCAGAGCTCCACGGAATGTCATCTAGTCAACGGGAACTAGAGCTGAACAGAATGTCATTTAGTCAACAGGAAACTGAGCTTCGCGGTATGTCATCTAGTCAACGGGAGCCAGAGCTCCTCGGAATGTCATCCAGTCAACGGGAACCGGAGCTCCACGGAATGTCATCCAGTCAATGGGAACCAGAGCTCCGCGGAATGTCATCAAGTTAATGGGAAGCAGAGCTGAACGGAAAGTCATCTAGTCAACGGGAAGCTGAACTCCACGGAATGTCATCTGGTCAACGGGAGCCAGAGTTCCACGGAATGTCTTCTGATCAACGGAAACCAGACCTCCGCGGAATGTCATCTCGTCAACGGGAAGCAGAGCTCCGCAGAATGTTATCTAGTCAACGAGAACCAGAGCTCCACGGAATGTCATCTAGTCAACGGGAAGCAGAGCAGCACTGGATGTCATCCAGACAACGGGAACCAGACCTCCGCAGAACGTCATCTAGTCAACGGGAATCAGAGATCCGTGGAATGCCATCTAGTCAACGGGAAGCAGAGCCCCAGGCAATGTCATCTAGTCAACAGGAACCAGAGCTCCGCGGAATGTCAAGCAGTCAACAGGAACCGGAGCTGCACGGAATGTCATCCAGTCAACGGGAACCAGAGCTCCACGGAATGTCATCTAGTCAACGGGAATTAGAGCCCACGCAATGTCATCTAGTCAAGGGGAACCGGAGCTCCACGGAATCTCATCCAGTCAATGGGAACTAGAGCTACGCGAAATGTCATCTAGTCGACGGGAACCAGAGTTCCATGGAATGTCATCCAGTTAACGGGAACCAGAGTTCCACGGAATGTCATCTGGTCAACAGCAACCAGAACTCCACGGAATGTCATCCAGTCAACGGGAACCAGAGCACCACGGAATATCATCCAGTCAATGGAAAACACAGCTGCACGGAATGTCATCTAGTCAATGGGAACCAGAGCCCCATGCAATGTCATCTAGTCAACGGGAACCAGAGCTCAGCGGAATATCATCTAGTAAGCAGAAGCAGAGCTCCACGGAATGTCAACCAGTCAACGGGAACCAGAGTTCCACAGAATGTCATCTGATCAACGGGAACCAGAGCACCGCGGAATGCATCTGGTCAACGGGAACCAGAGCTGCATGGAATGTCATCTAGTCAACGGAAACCAGAGCTCCACGGAATGTCATCTAGTCAACGGGAACCAGAGCTGAACAGAATGTCATTTAGTCAACAGGAAACTGAGCTCCGCGGTATGTCATCTAGTCAACGGGAGCCAGAGCTCCTCGGAATGTCATCCAGTCAACGGGAACCGGAGCTCCACGGAATGTAATCCAGTCAATGGGAACCAGAGCTCCTCGGAACGTCATCAAGTTAATGGGAAGCAGAGCTGAACAGAATGTCATCTAGTCAACGGGTAGCAGAGCTCCACGGAATGTCATCTGGTCAACAGGAACCAGGTCTCCACAGAATGTCATCTAATCAACGGGAACCAGAGCTCCACGGAATGTCATCCAGTCAACGGGAACCAGAGCTCCACGGAATGTCATCTAGTCAATGGGAAACAGAGCTCCGCGGAATGTCATCAAGTTAATGGGAAGCAGAGCTCAACGGAATGTCAGCTACTCAACGAGATGCATAGCTCCGCAGAATGTCATCTAGTCAAGGGGAAGCAGAGTTCCGCAGAATGTTATCTAGTCAACGAGAACCAGAGCTCCACGGAATGTCATCCAGACAACGGGAAGCAGAGCACCACGGGATGTCATCCAGTCAACGGGAAACAGAGCTTCGCAGAATATCATCTAGTCAACGGGAACCAGAGCTCCACGGAATGACGTCTAGTCATGGGAAGCTGAGCTCCGTGGAATGTCATCTTGTCAAGGGGAAGCAGAGCTCCACCGAATGTCATCTTGTCAACGGGAGCCAGAGTTCCACGGAATGTCTTCTGATCAACGGGAACCAGACCTCCGCGGAATGTCATCTAGTCAAGGGGAAGCAGAGTTCCGCAGAATGTTATCTAGTCAACGAGAACCAGAGCTCCACGGAATGTCATCCAGACAACGGGAACCAGACCTCCGCAGAACGTCATCTAGTCAACGGGAATCAGAGATCCGTGGAATGTCATCTAGTCAACCGGAAGCAGAGACGCAGGCAATGTCATCTAGTCAACAGGAACCAGAGCTCCGCGGAATGTCAAGCAGTCAACAGGAACCGGAGCTGCACGGAATGTCATCCAGTCAACGAGAACCAGAGCTCCACGGGATGTCATCCAGTTAAAGGGAACCAGTGTTCCACAGAATGTCATCTAATCAACGGGAACCAAAGCTCCACGGAATGTCATCCAGACAACGGGAACCAGACCTCCGCAGAACGTCATCTAGTCAACGGGAATCAGAGATCCTTGGAATGTCATCTAGTCAACCGGAAGCAGAGCCGCAGGCAATGTCATCTAGTCAACAGGAGCCAGAGCTCCGCGGAATGTCAAGCAGTCAACAGGAACCGGAGCTGCACGGAATGTCATCCAGTCAACGAGAACCAGAGCTCCACGGGATGTCATCCAGTTAAAGGGAACCAGTGTTCCACAGAATGTCATCTAATCAACGGGAACCAGAGCTCCACGGAATGTCATCCAGTCAACAGGAACCAGAGCTCCGAGGAATGTCATCTAGTCGACGGGAACCAGAGTTCCATGGAATGTCATCCAGTTAACGGGAACCAGAGTTCCACGGAATCTAAAATGTGGTCAACAGCAACCAGAGCTCCACGGAATGTCATCCAGTCAACGGGAACCAGAGCTCCACGGAATATCATCCAGTCAACGGAAAACAAAGCTGCACGGAATGTCATCTAGTCAACGGGAACCAGAGCCCCATGCAATGTCATCTAGTCAACGGGAACCAGAGCTCAGCGGAATGTCATCTGGTAAGCAGAAGCAGAGCTCCACGGAATGTCATCCAGTCAACGGGAACCAGAGTTCCACAGAATGTCATCTGATCAGCGGGAACCAGAGCACCGCGGAATGTCATCTGGTCAACGGGAACCAGAGCTGCATGGAATGTCATCTAGTCAACGGAAACCAGAGCTCCACTGAATGTCATCTAGTCAACGGGAACCAGAGATGAACAGAATGTCATTTAGTCAACAGGAACCTGAGCTCCGCGGTATGTCATCTAGTCAACGGGAGCCAGAGCTCCTCGGAATGTCATCCAGTCAACGGGAACCGGAGCTCCACGGAATGTCATCCAGTCAATGGGAGCCAGAGCTCCGCGGAATGTCATCAAGTTAATGGGAAGCAGAGCTGAACAGAATGTCATCTAGTCAACGGGAAGCAGAGCTCAACGGAATGTCATCTGGTCAACAGGAACCAGGTCTCCACGGAATGTCACCCAGTCAACAGGAACCTGAGGTGCACGACATGTCATACAGTCAACGGGAACCAGAGCTCCACGGAGTGTCATCCAGTTAATGGGAAACAGAGCTCAACGGAATGTCATCTAGTCAACAAGAAGCAGAGCTCCGCAGAATGTCATCTAGTCAACGAGAACCAGAGCTCCAGGGAATGTCATCTAGTCAACGGGAAGCAGAGCACCACGGGATGTCATCCAGTCAACGGGAACCAGAGTTCCACGGAATGTCATCTAGTCAACGGGAAGCAGAGCTCTACGGAATGTCATCTAGTCATGGGAACCAGAGCTCCGTGGAATGTCATCTAGTCAACGGGAAGCAGAGCTCCACCGAATGTCATCTTGTCAACGGGAGCCAGAGTTAAAAGGGAATGTCTTCTGATCAACGGGAACCAGACCTCCGCGGAATGTCATCTAGTGAACGGGAAGCAGAGTTCCGCAGAATGTTATCTAGTCAACGAGAACCTGAGCTCCACGGAATGTCATCTAGTCAACGGGAAGCAGAGCACCACGGGATGTCATCCAGACAACGGGAACCAGATCTTCGCAGAACGTCATCTAGTCAACGGGAAGCAGAGCTCCACGGAATGTCATCCAGTCAACGGGAACAAGAGCTCCACGGAATGTCATCTAGTCAACGGAACCAGAGATTTACGGATTGTCATCCAGTCAATGGGAACCAGAGCTCCACTTAATGTCATCCTGTCAACGGGAACAAGAGTTGCACAGAATGTCATCTAGTCAACGGGAACCAGAGCTCAGCGGAATGTCATCTACTTCACGGGAAGCGGCGCTCCACGGAATGTCATCTAGTCAACGGGAGCCAGAGCTCCACGGAATGTCATCTAGTCAACGGGAACCAGAGCTACACTTAATGTCGTCCTGTCAACGGGAACCAGAGTTGCATAGAATGTCATCTTGTCAACGAGAACCAGAACTCTACGGAATGTCATCTATTCAACCGGAAACAGAGCCCCACGCAATGTCATCTAGTCAACAGGAACCAGAGCTCCGCGGAATGTCATCCAGTTCACGGAAAGCAGAGCTCCACGGAATGTCATCTAGTCTACGAGAACCAGAGCTGCACGGAATGTCATCTAGTCAACGGGAGCCAGAGCTCCACGGAATGTCATCTAGTCAACGGGAACCAGAGCTACACTTAATGTCATCCTGTCAACGGGAACCAGAGTTGCATAGAATGTCATCTTGTCAACGAGAACCAGAGCTCTACGGAATGTCATCTATTCAACCGGAAACAGAGCCCCACGCAATGTCATCTAGTCAACAGGAACCAGAGCTCCGCGGAATGTCATCCAGTTCACGGAAAGCAGAGCTCCACGGAATGTCATCTAGTCTACGAGAACCAGAGCTGCACGGAATGTCATCTAGTCAACGGGAAACAGAGCTCCACGGAATGTCATCCTTCAACGGGAACCAGAGCTCCACGGAGTGTCATCCAGTCAACGGGAAACAGAGCTCCGCAGAATATCATTTAGTCAACGGGAACCAGAGTTCCACGGAATGTCATCTAGTCAACGGGATCCAGAGCTCCGTGGAATGTCATCTACTCAACGGAAGCAGAGCTCCACGGATTGTCATATAGTCAACGGGAGCCAGACCTCTACGGAATGTCACCCAGTCAACAGGAACCTGAGTTGCACGGAATGTCATCCAGTCAACGGGAAACAGAGCTCTACGGAATGTCATCCAGTCAATGGGAACCAGAGCTCCGCGGAATGTCATCAAGTTAATGCGAAGCAGTGCTCAACGGAATGTCATCCAGTCAACGGGAAGCAGAGCTCCACGGAATGTCATCTGGTCAAAAGCAACCAGAGGTCCGCGGAATGTCATATAGTCAACGGGAACCAGAGCAACACAGAATGTCATCCAGTCAATGGGAATCAGAGATCCGTGGAATGTCATCTAGTCAACCGGAAGCAGAGCCGCAGGCAATGTCATCTAGTCAACAGGAACCAGAGCTCCGCGGAATGTCAAGCAGTCAACAGGAACCTGAGCTGCACGGAATGTCATCCAGTCATCGAGAACCAGAGCTCCACGGGATGTCATCCAGTTAAAGGGAACCAGTGTTCCACAGAATGTCATCTAATCAACGGGAACCAGAGCTCCACGGAATGTCATCCAGACAACGGGAACCAGACCTCCGCAGAACGTCATCTAGTCAACGGGAATCAGAGATCCGTGGAATGTCATCTAGTCAACCGGAAGCAGAGCCGCAGGCAATGTCATCTAGTCAACAGGAGCCAGAGCTCCGCGGAATGTCAAGCAGTCAACAGGAACCGGAGCTGCACGGAATGTCATCCAGTCAACGAGAACCAGAGCTCCACGGGATGTCGTCCAGTTAAAGGGAACCAGTGTTCCACAGAATGTCATCTAATCAACGGGAACCAGAGCTCCACGGAATGTCATCCAGTCAACGGGAACCAGAGCTCCACGGAATGTCATCTAGTCAACGGGAACTAGAGCCCCACGCAATGTCATCTAGTCAAGGGGAACCGGAGCTCCACGGAATCTCATCCAGTCAATGGGAACCAGAGCTCCGCGGAATGTCATCTAGTCGACGGGAACCAGAGTTCCATGGAATGTCATCCAGTTAACGGGAACCAGAGTTCCACGGATTCTAAAATGTGGTCAACAGCAACCAGAGCTCCACGGAATGTCATCCAGTCAACGGGAACCAGAGCTCCACGGAATATCATCCAGTCAACGGAAAACAAAGCTGCACGGAATGTCATCTAGTCAACGGGAACCAGAGCCCCATGCAATGTCATCTAGTCAACGGGAACCAGAGCTCAGCGGAATGTCATCTGGTAAGCAGAAGCAGAGCTCCACGGAATGTCATCCAGTCAACGGGAACCAGAGTTCAACAGAATGTCATCTGATCAATGGGAACCAGAGCACCGCAGAATGTCATCTGGTCAACGGGAACCAGAGCTGCATGGAATGTCATCTAGTCAACGAAAACCAGAGCTCCACTGAATGTCATCTAGTCAACGGGAACCAGAGATGAACAGAATGTCATTTAGTCAACAGGAACCTGAGCTCCGCGGTATGTCATCTAGTCAACGGGAGCCAGAGCTCCTCGGAATGTCATCCAGTCAACGGGAACCGGAGCTCCACGGAATGTCATCCAGTCAATGGGAGCCAGAGCTCCGCGGAATGTCATCAAGTTAATGGGAAGCAGAGCTGAACAGAATGTCATCTAGTCAACGGGAAGCAGAGCTCAACGGAATGTCATCTGGTCAACAGGAACCAGGTCTCCACGGAATGTCACCCAGTCAACAGGAACCTGAGGTGCACGACATGTCATACAGTCAACGGGAACCAGAGCTCCACGGAGTGTCATCCAGTTAATGGGAAACAGAGCTCTGCGGAATGTCATCAAGTTAATGGGAAGCAGAGCTCAACGGAATGTCATCTAGTCAACGAGAAGCAGAGCTCCGCAGAATGTCATCTAGTCAACGAGAACCAGAGCTCCAGGGAATGTCATCTAGTCAACGGGAAGCGGCGCTCCACGGAATGTCATCTAGTCAACGGGAGCCAGAGCTCCACGGAATGTCATCTAGTCAACGGGAACCAGAGCTACACTTAATGTCATCCTGTCAACGGGAACCAGAGTTGCATAGAATGTCATCTTGTCAACGAGAACCAGAGCTCTACGGAATGTCATCTATTCAACCGGAAACAGAGCCCCACGCAATGTCATCTAGTCAACAGGAACCAGAGCTCCGCGGAATGTCATCCAGTTCACGGAAAGCAGAGCTCCACGGAATGTCATCTAGTCTACGAGAACCAGAGCTGCACGGAATGTCATCTAGTCAATGGGAACCAGAGCTCCACTTAATGTCATCCTGTCAACGGGAACCAGAGTTGCACAGAATGTCCTCTAGTCAACGGGAAACAGAGCTCCACGGAATGTCATCCTTCAACGGGAACCAGAGCTCCACGGAGTGTCATCCAGTCAACGGGAAACAGAGCTCCGCAGAATATCATTTAGTCAACGGGAACCAGAGTTCCACGGAATGTCATCTAGTCAACGGGATCCAGAGCTCCGTGGAATGTCATCTACTCAACGGAAGCAGAGCTCCACGGATTGTCATATAGTCAACGGGAGCCAGACCTCTACGGAATGTCACCCAGTCAACAGGAACCTGAGTTGCACGGAATGTCATCCAGTCAACGGGAAACAGAGCTCTACGGAATGTCATCCAGTCAATGGGAACCAGAGCTCCGCGGAATGTCATCAAGTTAATGCGAAGCAGTGCTCAACGGAATGTCATCCAGTCAACAGGAAGCAGAGCTCCACGGAATGTCATCTGGTCAAAAGCAACCAGAGGTCCGCGGAATGTCATATAGTCAACGGGAACCAGAGCTCCACAGAATGTCATCTAGTCAACCAGAACCAGAGCTGCACAGAATGTCATCTGGTCAACAGGAACCTGAGCTTCGCGATATGTCATCCAGTCAACGAGAGCCAGAGCTCCTCGGAATGTCATCTAGTCAACGGGAAGAAGAGCTCCACGGAATGTCATCCAGTCAACGGGAACAAGAGCTCCACGGAATGTCATCTAGTCAACGGAACCAGAGATTTACGGATTGTCATCCAGTCAATGGGAACCAGAGCTCCACTTAATGTCATCCTGTCAACGGGAACCAGAGTTGCACAGAATGTCATCTAGTCAACGGGAACCAGAGCTCAGCGGAATGTCATCTAGTTCACGGGAAGCGGCGCTCCACGGAATGTCATCTAGTCAACGGGAACCAGAGCTCCACGGAATGTCATCTAGTCATCGGAACCAGAGCTCCACGTAATGTCATCCAGTCAATGGCAACCAGAGCTCCACTTAATGTCATCCTGTCAACGGGAACCAGAGTTGCACAGAATGTCCTCTAGTCAACGGGAACCAGAGCTCCACGGAATGTCATCCTTCAACGGGAACCAGAGCCCCACGCAATGTCATCTAGTCAACAGGAACCAGAACTCCGCGGAATGTCATCAAGTTAATGCGAAGCAGAGCTCAACAGAATGTCATCTAGTCAACGGGAAGCAGAGCTCCACGGAATGTCATCTGGTCAACAGCAACCAGAGGTCCGCGGAATGTCATATAGTCAACGGGAACCAGAGCTACACTTAATGTCATCCTGTCAACGGGAACCAGAGTTGCATAGAATGTCATCTTGTCAACGAGAACCAGAGCTCCACGGAATGTCATCTATTCCACCGGAAACAGAGCCCCACGCAACGTCATCTAGTCAACAGGAACCAGAGCTCCGCGGAATGTCATCCAGTTCACGGAAAGCAGAGCTCCACGGAATGTCATCTAGTCTACGAGAACCAGAGCTGCACGGAATGTCATCTAGTCAATGGGAACCAGAGCTCCACTTAATGTCATCCTGTCAACGGGAACCAGAGTTGCACAGAATGTCCTCTAGTCAACGGGAAACAGAGCTCCACGGAATGTCATCCTTCAACGGGAACCAGAGCTCCACGGAGTGTCATCCAGTCAACGGGAAACAGAGCTCCGCAGAATATCATTTAGTCAACGCGAACCAGAGTTCCACGGAATGTCATCTAGTCAACGGGATCCAGAGCTCCGTGGAATGTCATCTACTCAACGGAAGCAGAGCTCCACGGATTGTCATATAGTCAACGGGAGCCAGACATCTACGGAATGTCACCCAGTCAACAGGAACCTGAGTTGCACGGAATGTCATCCAGTCAACGGGAAACAGAGCTCTACGGAATGTCATCCAGTCAATGGGAACCAGAGCTCCGCGGAATGTCATCAAGTTAATGCGAAGCAGTGCTCAACGGAATGTCATCCAGTCAACGGGAAGCAGAGCTCCACGGAATGTCATCTGGTCAACAGCAACCAGAGGTCCGCGGAATGTCATATAGTCAACGGGAACCAGAGCTCCACAGAATGTCATCCAGTCAATGGGAACCAGAGCTCCACGGGATATCACCTAGTCAACGGGAACTTGAGCTCCGCAGAACGTCATCTAGTCAACGGGAACCAGAGCTCCAGGGAATGTCATCTAGTCAACGGCAAGCAGAGTTCCACAGAATTTCATCCAGTCAACGGGAACCAGACCTCCGCAGAACGTCATCTAGTCAACGGGAATCAGAGCTCCGTGGAATGTCATCTTGTCAACGGGAGTCAGAGTTCCACGGAATGTCATCTGATCAACGGGAACCAGACCTCCGCGGAATGTCACCTAGTCAACGGGAAGCAGAGCTCCACGGAATGTCATCCAGTCAACGGGAAGCAGAGCTCCACGGAATGTCATCTGGTCAACAGCAACCAGAGGTCCGCGGAATGTCATATAGTCAACGGGAACCAGAGCTCCACAGAATGTCATCCAGTCAATGGGAACCAGAGCTCCACGGGATATCACCTAGTCAACGGGAACTTGAGCTCCGCAGAACGTCATCTAGTCAACGGGAACCAGAGCTCCAGGGAATGTCATCTAGTCAACGGCAAGCAGAGTTCCACAGAATTTCATCCAGTCAACGGGAACCAGACCTCCGCAGAACGTCATCTAGTCAACGGGAATCAGAGCTCCGTGGAATGTCATCTTGTCAACGGGAGTCAGAGTTCCACGGAATGTCATCTGATCAACGGGAACCAGACCTCCGCGGAATGTCACCTAGTCAACGGGAAGCAGAGCTCCACGGAATGTCATCCAGTCAACGGGAACCAGAGCTCCACGGAATGTCATCTGGTCAACGGAACCAGAGCTTTACGGATTGTCATCCAGTCAATGGGAACCAGAGCTCCACTTAATGTGATCCTGTCAACGGGAACCAGAGTTGCACAGAATATCATCTGGTCAATGGGAACCAGAGCTCCACGGAATGTCATATATTCAACGGGAAACAGAGCCCCACGCAATATTATCTAATCAACAGGAAACAGAGCTCCGCAGAATGTCATCTGGAAATGAGAAGCAGAGCTCCACGGAATGTCATCCAGTCAGCGGGAAGTGGAGTTCCACAGAATGTCATCCAGTCAATGGGAACCAGAGCTCCGTCGAATGTCATCATGTTAATGGGAAGCAGAGCTCAACGGAATGTCATCTAGTCAACGGGAAGCAGAGCTCCGCAGAATGTTATCTAGTCAGCAAGAACCAGAGAACCACGGGATGTCATCCAGTCAACGGGAACCAGAGTTGCACGTGTTGTCATCTAGCCAACGGGTAGCAGAGCTCCAAGGAATGTCTTCTGGTCAACGGGAAACAGAGCTCCGCAGAATATCATCTAGTCAACGGGAACCAGAGCTCCGTGGAATGTCATCTACTCATCGGGAGCAGAGCTCCACGGAATGTCATCCAGTCAATGGGAACCAGAGCTCCGAAGAATGTCATCCAGTCGACGGGAACCAGAGCTCCATGGAATGTCATCCTTCAACGGGAACCAGAGCTCCACGGAGTGTCATCCAGTCAACGGGAAACAGAGCTCCGCAGAATATCATTTAGTCAACGGGAACCAGAGTTCCACGGAATGTCATCTAGTCAACGGGATCCAGAGCTCCGTGGAATGTCATCTACTCAACGGAAGCAGAGCTCCACGGATTGTCATATAGTCAACGGGAGCCAGACATCTACGGAATGTCACCCAGTCAACAGGAACCTGAGTTGCACGGAATGTCATCCAGTCAACGGGAAACAGAGCTCTACGGAATGTCATCCAGTCAATGGGAACCAGAGCTCCGCGGAATGTCATCAAGTTAATGCGAAGCAGTGCTCAACGGAATGTCATCCAGTCAACGGGAAGCAGAGCTCCACGGAATGTCATCTGGTCAACAGCAACCAGAGGTCCGCGGAATGTCATATAGTCAACGGGAACCAGAGCTCCACAGAATGTCATCCAGTCAATGGGAACCAGAGCTCCACGGGATATCACCTAGTCAACGGGAACTTGAGCTCCGCAGAACGTCATCTAGTCAACGGGAACCAGAGCTCCAGGGAATGTCATCTAGTCAACGGCAAGCAGAGTTCCACAGAATTTCATCCAGTCAACGGGAACCAGACCTCCGCAGAACGTCATCTAGTCAACGGGAATCAGAGCTCCGTGGAATGTCATCTTGTCAACGGGAGTCAGAGTTCCACGGAATGTCATCTGATCAACGGGAACCAGACCTCCGCGGAATGTCACCTAGTCAACGGGAAGCAGAGCTCCACGGAATGTCATCCAGTCAACGGGAAGCAGAGCTCCACGGAATGTCATCTGGTCAACAGCAACCAGAGGTCCGCGGAATGTCATATAGTCAACGGGAACCAGAGCTCCACAGAATGTCATCCAGTCAATGGGAACCAGAGCTCCACGGGATATCACCTCGTCAACGGGAACTTGAGCTCCGCAGAACGTCATCTAGTCAACGGGAACCAGAGCTCCAGGGAATGTCATCTAGTCAACGGCAAGCAGAGTTCCACAGAATTTCATCCAGTCAACGGGAACCAGACCTCCGCAGAACGTCATCTAGTCAACGGGAATCAGAGCTCCGTGGAATGTCATCTTGTCAACGGGAGTCAGAGTTCCACGGAATGTCATCTGATCAACGGGAACCAGACCTCCGCGGAATGTCACCTAGTCAACGGGAAGCAGAGCTCCACGGAATGTCATCCAGTCAACGGGAACCAGAGCTCCACGGAATGTCATCTGGTCAACGGAACCAGAGCTTTACGGATTGTCATCCAGTCAATGGGAACCAGAGCTCCACTTAATGTGATCCTGTCAACTGGAACCAGAGTTGCACAGAATATCATCTGGTCAATGGGAACCAGAGCTCCACGGAATGTCATATATTCAACGGGAAACAGAGCCCCACGCAATATTATCTAATCAACAGGAAACAGAGCTCCGCAGAATGTCATCTGGAAATGAGAAGCAGAGCTCCACGGAATGTCATCCAGTCAGCGGGAAGTGGAGTTCCACAGAATGTCATCCAGTCAATGGGAACCAGAGCTCCGTCGAATGTCATCATGTTAATGGGAAGCAGAGCTCAACGGAATGTCATCTAGTCAACGGGAAGCAGAGCTCCGCAGAATGTTATCTAGTCAGCAAGAACCAGAGAACCACGGGATGTCATCCAGTCAACGGGAACCAGAGTTGCACGTGTTGTCATCTAGCCAACGGGTAGCAGAGCTCCAAGGAATGTCTTCTGGTCAACGGGAAACAGAGCTCCGCAGAATATCATCTAGTCAACGGGAACCAGAGCTCCGTGGAATGTCATCTACTCATCGGGAGCAGAGCTCCACGGAATGTCATCCAGTCAATGGGAACCAGAGCTCCGAAGAATGTCATCCAGTCGACGGGAACCAGAGCTCCATGGAATGTCATCCAGTTAACGGGAACCAGAGTTCCACGGAATGTCATATGGTCAACATCAACCAGAGCTCCGCGGAATGTCATCCAGTCAAAGGGAACCAGAGCTCCACGAAATATCATCTAGTCAACGGAAAACTGAGCTGCACGGAATGTCGTCTAGTCAACAGGAACCAGAGCCCCATGCAATGTCATCTTGTCAACGGGAACCAGAGCTCAGCGGAATGTCATCTAGTAAGGAGAAGCAGAGCTCCACGGAATGTCATCCAGTCAACAGGAACCAGAGTTCCACGGAATGTCATCTATCAACGGGAACCAGAGCTCCACGGAATGTCATCTATTCAACGGGAAGCAGAGCCCCACGCAATGTCATCTAGTCAATGGGAACCAGAGCTCCTCGGAACGTCATCAAGTTAATGGGAAGCAGAGCTGAACAGAATGTCATCTAGTCAACGGGTAGCAGAGCTCCACGGAATGTCATCTGGTCAACAGGAACCAGGTCTCCACAGAATGTCATCTAATCAACGGGAACCAGAGCTCCACGGAATGTCATCCAGTCAACGGGAACCAGAGCTCCACGGAATGTCATCTAGTCAATGGGAAACAGAGCTCCGCGGAATGTCATCAAGTTAATGGGAAGCAAAGCTCTACGGAATGACTTCTAGTCAACGGGAAACAGAGCTTCGCAGAATATCATCTAGTCAACGGGAACCAGAGCTCCACGGAATGACATCTAGTCATGTGAAGCTGAGCTCCGTGGAATGTCATCTTGTCAAGGGGAAGCAGAGCTCCACCGAATGTCATCTTGTCAACGGGAGCCAGAGTTCCACGGAATGTCTTCTGATCAACGGGAACCAGACCTCCGCGGAATGTCATCTAGTCAAGGGGAAGCAGAATTCCGCAGAATGTTATCTAGTCAACGAGAACCAGAGCTCCACGGAATGTCATCCAGACAACGGGAACCAGACCTCCGCAGAACGTCATCTAGTCAACGGGAATCAGAGATCCGTGGAATGTCATCTAGTCAACCGGAAGCAGAGCCGCAGGCAATGTCATCTAGTCAACAGGAACCAGAGCTCCGCGGAATGTCAAGCAGTCAACAGGAACCGGAGCTGCACGGAATGTCATCCAGTCAACGAGAACCAGAGCTCCACGGGATGTCATCCAGTTAAAGGGAACCAGTGTTCCACAGAATGTCATCTAATCAACGGGAACCAGAGCTCCACGGAATGTCATCCAGACAACGGGAACCAGAGCTCCACGGAATGTCATCTAGTCAATGGGAAACAGAGCTCCGCGGAATGTCATCAAGTTAATGGGAAGCAGAGCTCAACGGAATGTCATCTACTCAACGAGAAGCATAGCTCCGCAGAATGTCATCTAGTCAACGAGAACCAGAGCTCCAGGGAATGTCATCTAGTCAACGGGAAGCAGAGCACCACGGGATGTCATCCAGTCAACGGGAACCAGAGTTCCACGGAATGTCACCTAGTCAACGGGAAGCAGAGCTCTACGGAATGACTTCTAGTCAACGGGAAACAGAGCTTCGCAGAATATCATCTATTCAACGGGAACCAGAGCTCCACGGAATGACGTCTAGTCATGGGAAGCTGAGTTCCGTGGAATGTCATCTTGTCAAGGGGAAGCAGAGCTCCACCGAATGTCATCTTGTCAACGGGAGCCAGAGTTCCACGGAATGTCTTCTGATCAACGGGAACCAGACCTCCGCGGACTGTCATCTAGTCAAGGGGAAGCAGAGTTCCGCAGAATGTTATCTAGTCAACGAGAACCAGAGCTCCACGGAATGTCATCCAGACAACGGGAACCAGACCTCCGCAGAACGTCATCGAGTCAACGGGAATCAGAGATCCGTTGAATGTCATCTAGTCAACAGGAACCAGAGCTCCGCGGAATGTCAAGCAGTCAACAGGAACCGGAGCTGCACAGAATGTCATCCAGTCAACGAGAACCAGAGCTCCACGGGATGTCATCCAGTTAAAGGGAACCAGTGTTCCACAGAATGTCATCTAATCAACGGGAACCAGAGCTCCACGGAATGTCATCCAGACAACGGGAACCAGACCTCCGCAGAACGTCATCTAGTCAACGGCAATCAGAGATCAGTGGAATGTCATCTAGTCAACCGGAAGCAGAGCCGCAGGCAATGTCATCTAGTCAACAGGAGCCAGAGCTCCGCGGAATGTCAAGCAGTCAACAGGAACCGGAGCTGCACGGAATGTCATCCAGTCAACGAGAACCAGAGCTCCACGGGATGTCATCCATTTAAAGGGAACCAGTGTTCCACAGAATGTCATTTAATCAACGGGAACCAGAGCTCCACGGAATGTCATCCAGTCAACGGGAACCAGAGCTCCACGGAATGTCATCTAGTCAATGGGAAACAGAGCTCCGCGGAATGTCATCAAGTTAATGGGAAGCAGAGCTCAACGGAATGTCATCTACTCAACGAGAAGCATAGCTCCGCAGAATGTCATCTAGTCAACAAGAACCAGAGCTCCAGGGAATGTCATCTAGTCAACGGGAAGCAGAGCACCACGGGATGTCATCCAGTCAACGGGAACCAGAGTTCCACGGAATGTCATCTAGTCAACGGGAAGCAGAGCTCTACGGAATGACTACTAGTCAACGGGAAACAGAGCTTCGCAGAATATCATCTAGTCAACGGGAACCAGAGCTCCACGGAATCACGTCTAGTCATGGGAAGCTGAGCTCCGTGGAATGTCATCTTGTCAAGGGGAAGCAGAGCTCCACCGAATGTCATCTTGTCAACGGGAGCCAGAGTTCCACGGAATGTCTTCTGATCAACGGGAACCAGACCTCCGCGGAATGTCATCTAGTCAAGGGGAAGCAGAGTTCCGCAGAATGTTATCTAGTCAACGAGAACCAGAGCTCCACGGAATGTCATCCAGACAACGGGAACCAGACCTCCGCAGAACGTCATCTAGTCAACGGGAATCAGAGATCCGTGGAATGTCATCTAGTCAACCGGAAGCAGAGCCGCAGGCAATGACATCTAGTCAACAGGAACCAGAGCTCCGCGGAATGTCAAGCAGTCAACAGGAACCGGAGCTGCACGGAATGTCATCCAGTCAACGAGAACCAGAGCTCCACGGGATGTCATCCAGTTAAAGGGAACCAGTGTTCCACAGAATGTCATCTAATCAACGGGAACCAAAGCTCCACGGAATGTCATCCAGACAACGGGAACCAGACCTCCGCAGAACGTCATCTAGTCAACGGGAATCAGAGATCCTTGGAATGTCATCTAGTCAACCGGAAGCAGAGCCGCAGGCAATGTCATCTAGTCAACAGGAGCCAGAGCTCCGCGGAATGTCAAGCAGTCAACAGGAACCGGAGCTGCACGGAATGTCATCCAGTCAACGAGAACCAGAGTTCCACGGGATGTCATCCAGTTAAAGGGAACCAGTGTTCCACAGAATGTCATCTAATCAACGGGAACCAGAGCTCCACGGAATGTCATCCAGTCAACGGGAACCAGAGCTCCGCGGAATGTCATCTAGTCGACGGGAACCAGAGTTCCATGGAATGTCATCCAGTTAACGGGAACCAGAGTTCCACGGAATCTAAAATGTGGTCAACAGCAACCAGAGCTCCACGGAATGTCATCCAGTCAACGGGAACCAGAGCTCCACGGAATATCATCCAGTCAACGGAAAACAAAGCTGCACGGAATGTCATCTAGTCAACGGGAACCAGAGCCCCATGCAATGTCATCTAGTCAACGGGAACCAGAGCTCAGCGGAATGTCATCTGGTAAGCAGAAGCAGAGCTCCACGGAATGTCATCCAGTCAACGGGAACCAGAGTTCCACAGAATGTCATCTGATCAACGGGAACCAGAGCACCGCGGAATGTCATCTGGTCAACGGGAACCAGAGCTGCATGGAATGTCATCTAGTCAACGGAAACCAGAGCTCCACTGAATGTCATCTAGTCAACGGGAACCAGAGATGAACAGAATGTCATTTAGTCAACAGGAACCTGAGCTCCGCGGTATGTCATCTAGTCAACGGGAGCCAGAGCTCCTCGGAATGTCATCCAGTCAACGGGAACCGGAGCTCCACTGAATGTCATCCAGTCAATGGGAGCCAGAGCTCCGCGGAATGTCATCAAGTTAATGGGAAGCAGAGCTGAACAGAATGTCACCTAGTCAACGGGAAGCAGAGCTCAACGGAATGTCATCTGGTCAACAGGAACCAGGTCTCCACCGAATGTCACCCAGTCAACAGGAACCTGAGGTGCACGACATGTCATACAGTCAACGGGAACCAGAGCTCCACGGAGTGTCATCCAGTTAATGGGAAACAGAGCTCTGCGGAATGTCATCAAGTTAATGGGAAGCAGAGCTCAACGGAATGTCATCTAGTCAACGAGAAGCAGAGCTCCGCAGAATGTCATCTAGTCAACGAGAACCAGAGCTCCAGGGAATGTCATCTAGTCAACGGGAAGCAGAGCACCACGGGATGTCATCCAGTCAACGGGAACCAGAGTTCCACGGAATGTCATCTAGTCAACGGGAAGCAGAGCTCTACGGAATGTCATCTAGTCATGGGAACCAGAGCTCCGGGGAATGTCATAAAGTCAACGGGAAGCAGAGCTCCACCGAATGTCATCTTGTCAACGGGAGCCAGAGTTAAAAGGGAATGTCTTCTGATCAACGGGAACCAGACCTCCGCGGAATGTCATCTAGTGAACGGGAAGCAGAGTTCCGCAGAATGTTATCTAGTCAACGAGAACCTGAGCTCCACGGAATGTCATCTAGTCAACGGGAAGCAGAGCACCACGGGATGTCATCCAGACAACGGGAACCAGATCTTCGCAGAACGTCATCTAGTCAACGGGAAGCAGAGCTCCACGGAATGTCATCCAGTCAACGGGAACAAGAGCTCCACGGAATGTCATCTAGTCAACGGAACCAGAGATTTACGGATTGTCATCCAGTCAATGGGAACCAGAGCTCCACTTAATGTCATCCTGTCAACGGGAACAAGAGTTGCACAGAATGTCATCTAGTCAACGGGAACCAGAGCTCAGCGGAATGTCATCTACTTCACGGGAAGCGGCGCTCCACGGAATGTCATCTAGTCAACGGGAGCCAGAGCTACACTTAATGTCATCCTGTCAACGGGAACCAGAGTTGCATAGAATGTCATCTTGTCAACGAGAACCAGAGCTCTACGGAATGTCATCTATTCAACCGGAAACAGAGCCCCACGCAATGTCATCTAGTCAACAGGAACCAGAGCTCCGCGGAATGTCATCCAGTTCACGGAAAGCAGAGCTCCACGGAATGTCATCTAGTCTACGAGAACCAGAGCTGCACGGAATGTCATCTAGTCAACGGGAACCAGAGCTACACTTAATGTCATCCTGTCAACGGGAACCAGAGTTGCATAGAATGTCATCTTGTCAACGAGAACCAGAGCTCTACGGAATGTCATCTATTCAACCGGAAACAGAGCCCCACGCAATGTCATCTAGTCAACAGGAACCAGAGCTCCGCGGAATGTCATCCAGTTCACGGAAAGCAGAGCTCTACGGAATGTCATCTAGTCTACGAGAACCAGAGCTCCGTGGAATGTCATCTACTCAACGGAAGCAGAGCTCCACGGATTGTCATATAGTCAACGGGAGCCAGACCTCTACGGAATGTCACCCATTCAACAGGAACCTGAGTTGCACGGAATGTCATCCAGTCAACGGGAAACAGAGCTCTACGGAATGTCATCCAGTCAATGGGAACCAGAGCTCCGCGGAATGTCATCAAGTTAATGCGAAGCAGTGCTCAACGGAATGTCATCCAGTCAACGGGAAGCAGAGCTCCACGGAATGTCATCTGGTCAAAAGCAACCAGAGGTCCGCGGAATGTCATATAGTCAACGGGAACCAGAGCAACACAGAATGTCATCCAGTCAATGGGAATCAGAGATCCGTGGAATGTCATCTAGTCAACCGGAAGCAGAGCCGCAGGCAATGTCATCTAGTCAACAGGAACCAGAGCTCCGCGGAATGTCAAGCAGTCAACAGGAACCTGAGCTGCACGGAATGTCATCCAGTCAACGAGAACCAGAGCTCCACGGGATGTCATCCAGTTAAAGGGAACCAGTGTTCCACAGAATGTCATCTAATCAACGGGAACCAGAGCTCCACGGAATGTCATCCAGACAACGGGAACCAGACCTCCGCAGAACGTCATCTAGTCAACGGGAATCAGAGATCCGTGGAATGTCATCTAGTCAACCGGAAGCAGAGCCGCAGGCAATGTCATCTAGTCAACAGGAGCCAGAGCTCCGCGGAATGTCAAGCAGTCAACAGGAACCGGAGCTGCACGGAATGTCATCCAGTCAACGAGAACCAGAGCTCCACGGGATGTCGTCCAGTTAAACGGAACCAGTGTTCCACAGAATGTCATCTAATCAACGGGAACCAGAGCTCCACGGAATGTCATCCAGTCAACGGGAACCAGAGCTCCACGGAATGTCATCTAGTCAACGGGAACTAGAGCCCCACGCAATGTCATCTAGTCAAGGGGAACCGGAGCTCCACGGAATCTCATCCAGTCAATGGGAACCAGAGCTCCGCGGAATGTCATCTAGTCGACGGGAACCAGAGTTCCATGGAATGTCATCCAGTTAACGGGAACCAGAGTTCCACGGAATCTAAAATGTGGTCAACAGCAACCAGAGCTCCACGGAATGTCATCCAGTCAACGGGAACCAGAACTCCACGGAATATCATCCAGTCAACGGAAAACAAAGCTGCACGGAATGTCATCTAGTCAACGGGAACCACAGCCCCATGCAATGTCATCTAGTCAACGGGAACCAGAGCTCAGCGGAATGTCATCTGGTAAGCAGAAGCAGAGCTCCACGGAATGTCATCCAGTCAACGGGAACCAGAGCTCCACTTAATGTCATCCTGTCAACGGGAACCAGAGTTGCACAGAATGTCCTCTAGTCAACGGGAAAAAGAGCTCCACGGAATGTCATCCTTCAACGGGAACCAGAGCTCCACGGAGTGTCATCCAGTCAACGGGAAACAGAGCTCCGCAGAATATCATTTAGTCAACGGGAACCAGAGTTCCACGGAATGTCATCTAGTCAACGGGATCCAGAGCTCCGTGGAATGTCATCTACTCAACGGAAGCAGAGCTCCACGGATTGTCATATAGTCAACGGGAGCCAGACATCTACGGAATGTCACCCAGTCAACAGGAACCTGAGTTGCACGGAATGTCATCCAGTCAACGGGAAACAGAGCTCTACGGAATGTCATCCAGTCAATGGGAACCAGAGCTCCGCGGAATGTCATCAAGTTAATGCGAAGCAGTGCTCAACGGAATGTCATCCAGTCAACGGGAAGCAGAGCTCCACGGAATGTCATCTGGTCAACAGCAACCAGAGGTCCGCGGAATGTCATATAGTCAACGGGAACCAGAGCTCAGCGGAATGTCATCTGGTAAGCAGAAGCAGAGCTCCACGGAATGTCATCCAGTCAACGGGAACCAGAGCTCCACTTAATGTCATCCTGTCAACGGGAACCAGAGTTGCACAGAATGTCCTCTAGTCAACGGGAAACAGAGCTCCACGGAATGTCATCCTTCAACGGGAACCAGAGCTCCACGGAGTGTCATCCAGTCAACGGGAAACAGAGCTCCGCAGAATATCATTTAGTCAACGGGAACCAGAGTTCCACGGAATGTCATCTAGTCAACGGGATCCAGAGCTCCGTGGAATGTCATCTACTCAACGGAAGCAGAGCTCCACGGATTGTCATATAGTCAACGGGAGCCAGACATCTACGGAATGTCACCCAGTCAACAGGAACCTGAGTTGCACGGAATGTCATCCAGTCAACGGGAAACAGAGCTCTACGGAATGTCATCCAGTCAATGGGAACCAGAGCTCCGCGGAATGTCATCAAGTTAATGCGAAGCAGTGCTCAACGGAATGTCATCCAGTCAACGGGAAGCAGAGCTCCACGGAATGTCATCTGGTCAACAGCAACCAGAGGTCCGCGGAACGTCATATAGTCAACGGGAACCAGAGCTCCACAGAATGTCATCCAGTCAATGGGAACCAGAGCTCCACGGGATATCACCTAGTCAACGGGAACTTGAGCTCCGCAGAACGTCATCTAGTCAACGGGAACCAGAGCTCCAGGGAATGTCATCTAGTCAACGGCAAGCAGAGTTCCACAGAATTTCATCCAGTCAACGGGAACCAGACCTCCGCAGAACGTCATCTAGTCAACGGGAATCAGAGCTCCGTGGAATGTCATCTTGTCAACGGGAGTCAGAGTTCCACGGAATGTCATCTGATCAACGGGAACCAGACCTCCGCGGAATGTCACCTAGTCAACGGGAAGCAGAGCTCCACGGAATGTCATCCAGTCAACGGGAACCAGAGCTCCACGGAATGTCATCTGGTCAACGGAACCAGAGCTTTACGGATTGTCATCCAGTCAATGGGAACCAGAGCTCCACTTAATGTGATCCTGTCAACGGGAACCAGAGTTGCACAGAATATCATCTGGTCAATGGGAACCAGAGCTCCACGGAATGTCATATATTCAACGGGAAACAGAGCCCCACGCAATATTATCTAATCAACAGGAAACAGAGCTCCGCAGAATGTCATCTGGAAATGAGAAGCAGAGCTCCACGGAATGTCATCCAGTCAGCGGGAAGTGGAGTTCCACAGAATGTCATCCAGTCAATGGGAACCAGAGCTCCGTCGAATGTCATCATGTTAATGGGAAGCAGAGCTCAACGGAATGTCATCTAGTCAACGGGAAGCAGAGCTCCGCAGAATGTTATCTAGTCAGCAAGAACCAGAGAACCACGGGATGTCATCCAGTCAACGGGAACCAGAGTTGCACGTGTTGTCATCTAGCCAACGGGTAGCAGAGCTCCAAGGAATGTCTTCTAGTCAACGGGAAACAGAGCTCCGCAGAAAATCATCTAGTCAACGGGAACCAGAGCTCCGTGGAATGTCATCTACTCATCGGGAGCAGAGCTCCACGGAATGTCATCCAGTCAATGGGAACCAGAGCTCCGAAGAATGTCATCCAGTCGACGGGAACCAGAGCTCCATGGAATGTCATCCAGTTAACGGGAACCAGAGTTCCACGGAATGTCATATGGTCAACATCAACCAGAGCTCCGCGGAATGTCATCCAGTCAAAGGGAACCAGAGCTCCACGAAATATCATCTAGTCAACGGAAAACTGAGCTGCACGGAATGTCGTCTAGTCAACAGGAACCAGAGCCCCATGCAATGTCATCTTGTCAACGAGAACCAGAGCTCAGCGGAATGTCATCTAGTAAGGAGAAGCAGAGCTGCACAGAATGTCATCTAGTCAACAGGAACCTGAGCTTCGCAGTATGTCATCCAGTCAACGGGAGCCAGAGTTCCTCGGAATGTCATCCAGTCAACGGGAACCAGAGCTCCACGGAATGTCATGCAGTCAATGGGAACCAAAGCTCCGCAGAATGTCATCAAGTTAATGGGAAGCAGAGCTCAACAGAATGTCATCTAGTCAACGGGAAGCAGAGCTCCACGGAATGTCATCTGGTCAACAGGAACCAGAGGTCTGCAGAATGTCATATAGTCAACGGGAACCAGAGCTCCACAGAATGTCATCCAGTCAATGGGAACCAGATCTCCACGCAATGTCACCTAGTCAACGGGAACTAGAGCTCCGCAGAACGTCATCTAGTCAACGGGAACCAGAGCTCCACGGAATGTCATCTAGTCAACGGTAAGCAGAGTTGCACAGAATGTCATCCAGTCAAGGGGAACCAAACCTCCGCAGAACGTCATCTAGTTAACGGGAACCAGAGCTTCGTGGAATGTCATCTTGGCAACGGGAAGCAGAGCTCCACGGAATGTCATCTAGTCAACGGGATCCAGAGTTCCAGGAATGTCATCTGATCAATGGGAACCAGACCTCCGCGGAATGTCATCTAGTCAACTGGAAGCAGAGCTCCACGGAATGTCATCCAGTCAACGGGAAACAGAGCTCCACGGAACGTCATCTAGTCAACGGGGACCAGAACTCCACGGAATGTCATCCTGTCAACGGGAAACAGAGTTGTACAGAATGTCATCTAGTCAACGGGAACCAGAGCTCCACGGAATGTCATCTATTCAACGGGAAGCAGAGCCCCACGCAATGTCATCTAGTCAACAGGAACCAGAGCTCCGCGGAATGTCATCTAAACATCAGGAACCAGGTCTCCACGGAATGTCATCTAGTCAACGGGAGCCAGAGCTCCTCGGAATGTCATCCAGTCAACGGGAACCGGAGCTCCACGGAATGTAATCCAGTCAATGGGAACCAGAGCTCCTCGGAACGTCATCAAGTTAATGGGAAGCAGAGCTGAACAGAATGTCATCTAGTCAACGGGTAGCAGAGCTCCACGGAATGTCATCTGGTCAACAGGAACCAGGTCTCCACAGAATGTCATCTAATCAACGGGAAGCAGAGCACCACGGGATGTCATCCAGTCAACGGGAACCAGAGTTCCACGGAATGTCATCTAGTCAACGGGAAGCAGAGCTCTACGGAATGACTTCTAGTCAACGGGAAACAGAGCTTCGCAGAATATCATCTAGTCAACGGGAACCAGAGCTCCACGGAATGACGTCTAGTCATGGGAAGCTGAGCTCCGTGGAATGTCATCTTGTCAAGGGGAAGCAGAGCTCCACCGAATGTCATCTTGTCAACGGGAAGCAGAGCTCTACGGAATGACTTCTAGTCAACGGGAAACAGAGCTTCGCAGAATATCATCTAGTCAACGGGAACCAGAGCTCCACGGAATGACGTCTAGTCATGGGAAGCTGAGCTCCGTGGAATGTCATCTTGTCAAGGGGAAGCAGAGCTCCACCGAATGTCATCTTGTCAACGGGAGCCAGAGTTCCACGGAATGTCTTCTGATCAACGGGAACCAGACCTCCGCGGAATGTCATCTAGTCAAGGGGAAGCAGAGTTCCGCAGAATGTTATCTAGTCAACGAGAACCAGAGCTCCACGGAATGTCATACAGACAACGGGAAACAGACCTCCGCAGAACGTCATCTAGTCAACGGGAATCAGAGATCCGTGGAATGTCATCTAGTCAACCGGAAGCAGAGCCGCAGGCAATGTCATCTAGTCAACAGGAACCAGAGCTCCGCGGAATGTCAAGCAGTCAACAGGAACCGGAGCTGCACGGAATGTCATCCAGTCAACGAGAACCAGAGCTCCACGGGATGTCATCCAGTTAAAGGGAACCAGTGTTCCACAGAATGTCATCTAATCAACGGGAACCAGAGCTCCACGGAATGTCATACAGACAACGGGAAACAGACCTCCGCAGAACGTCATCTAGTCAACGGGAATCAGAGATCCGTGGAATGTCATCTAGTCAACCGGAAGCAGAGCCGCAGGCAATGTCATCTAGTCAACAGGAACCAGAGCTCCGCGGAATGTCAAGCAGTCAACAGGAACCGGAGCTGCACGGAATGTCATCCAGTCAACGAGAACCAGAGCTCCACGGGATGTCATCCAGTTAAAGGGAACCAGTGTTCCACAGAATGTCATCTAATCAACGGGAACCAGAGCTCCACGGAATGTCATCCAGACAACGGGAACCAGAGCTCCACGGAATGTCATCTAGTCAATGGGAAACAGAGCTCCGCGGAATGTCATCAAGTTAATGGGAAGCAGAGCTCAACGGAATGTCATCTACTCAACGAGAAGCACAGCTCCGCAGAATGTCATCTAGTCAACGGGAACCAGAGCTCCACGGAATGACGTCTAGTCATGGGAAGCTGAGTTCCGTGGAATGTCATCTTGTCAAGGGGAAGCAGAGCTCCACCGAATGTCATCTTGTCAACGGGAGCCAGAGTTCCACGGAATGTCTTCTGATCAACGGGAACCAGACCTCCGCGGAATGTCATCTAGTCAAGGGGAAGCAGAGTTCCGCAGAATGTTATCTAGTCAACGAGAACCAGAGCTCCACGGAATGTCATCCAGACAATGGGAACCAGACCTCCGCAGAACGTCATCGAGTCAACGGGAATCAGAGATCCGTGGAATGTCATCTAGTCAACCGGAAGCAGAGCCGCAGGCAATGTCATCTAGTCAACAGGAACCGGAGCTGCACGGAATGTCATCCAGTCAACGAGAACCAGAGCTCCACGGGATGTCATCCAGTTAAAGGGAACCAGTGTTCCACAGAATGTCATCTAATCAACGGGAACCAGAGCTCCACGGAATGTCATCCAGACAACGGGAACCAGACCTCCGCAGAACGTCATCTAGTCAACGGGAATCAGAGATCCGTGGAATGTCATCTAGTCAACCGGAAGCAGAGCCGCAGGCAATGTCATCTAGTCAACAGGAGCCAGAGCTCCGCGGAATGTCAAGCAGTCAACAGGAACCGGAGCTGCACGGAATGTCATCCAGTCAACGAGAACCAGAGCTCCACCGGATGTCATCCAGTTAAAGGGAACCAGTGTTCCACAGAATGTCATCTAATCAACGGGAACCAGAGCTCCACGGAATGTCATCCAGTCAACGGGAACCAGAGCTCCACGGAATGTCATCCAGTCAACGGGAACCAGAGCTCCACGGAATGTCATCTAGTCAATGGGAAACAGAGCTCCGCGGAATGTCATCAAGTTAATGGGAAGCAGAGCTCAACGGAATGTCATCTACTCAACGAGAAGCATAGCTCCGCAGAATGTCATCTAGTCAACGAGAACCAGAGCTCCAGGGAATGTCATCTAGTCAACGGGAAGCAGAGCACCACGGGATGTCATCCAGTCAACGGGAACCAGAGTTCCACGGAATGTCATCTAGTCAACGGGAACCAGAGCTCCACGGAATGACGTCTAGTCATGGGAAGCTGAGCTCCGTGGAATGTCATCTTGTCAAGGGGAAGCAGAGCTCCACCGAATGTCATCTTGTCAACGGGAGCCAGAGTTCCACGGAATGTCTTCTGATCAACGGGAACCAGACCTCCGCGGAATGTCATCTAGTCAAGGGGAAGCAGAGTTCCGCAGAATGTTATCTAGTCAACGAGAACCAGAGCTCCACGGGATGTCATCCAGTTAAAGGGAACCAGTGTTCCACAGAATGTCATCTAATCAACGGGAACCAAAGCTCCACGGAATGTCATCCAGACAACGGGAACCAGACCTCCGCAGAACGTCATCTAGTCAACGGGAATCAGAGATCCTTGGAATGTCATCTAGTCAACCGGAAGCAGAGCCGCAGGCAATGTCATCTAGTCAACAGGAGCCAGAGCTCCGCGGAATGTCAAGCAGTCAACAGGAACCGGAGCTGCACGGAATGTCATCCAGTCAACGGAAAACAAAGCTGCACGGAATGTCATCTAGTCAACGGGAACCAGAGCCCCATGCAATGTCATCTAGTCAACGGGAACCAGAGCTCAGCGGAATGTCATCTGGTAAGCAGAAGCAGAGCTCCACGGAATGTCATCCAGTCAACGGGAACCAGAGTTCCACAGAATGTCATCTGATCAACGGGAACCAGAGCACCGCGGAATGTCATCTGGTCAACGGGAACCAGAGCTGCATGGAATGTCATCTAGTCAACGGAAACCAGAGCTCCACTGAATGTCATCTAGTCAACGGGAACCAGAGATGAACAGAATGTCATTTAGTCAACAGGAACCTGAGCTCCGCGGTATGTCATCTAGTCAACGGGAGCCAGAGCTCCTCGGAATGTCATCCAGTCAACGGGAACCGGAGCTCCACGGAATGTCATCCAGTCAATGGGAGCCAGAGCTCCGCGGAATGTCATCAAGTTAATGGGAAGCAGAGCTGAACAGAATGTCACCTAGTCAACGGGAAGCAGAGCTCAACGGAATGTCATCTGGTCAACAGGAACCAGGTCTCCACCGAATGTCACCCAGTCAACAGGAACCTGAGGTGCACGACATGTCATACAGTCAACGGGAACCAGAGCTCCACGGAGTGTCATCCAGTTAATGGGAAACAGAGCTCTGCGGAATGTCATCAAGTTAATGGGAAGCAGAGCTCAACGGAATGTCATCTAGTCAACGAGAAGCAGAGCTCCAGGGAATGTCATCTAGTCAACGGGAACCAGAGCTACACTTAATGTCATCCTGTCAACGGGAACCAGAGTTGCATAGAATGTCATCTTGTCAACGAGAACCAGAGCTCTACGGAATGTCATCTATTCAACCGGAAACAGAGCCCCACGCAATGTCATCTAGTCAACAGGAACCAGAGCTCCGCGGAATGTCATCCAGTTCACGGAAAGCAGAGCTCTACGGAATGTCATCTAGTCTACGAGAACCAGAGCTCCGTGGAATGTCATCTACTCAACGGAAGCAGAGCTCCACGGATTGTCATATAGTCAACGGGAGCCAGACCTCTACGGAATGTCACCCATTCAACAGGAACCTGAGTTGCACGGAATGTCATCCAGTCAACGGGAAACAGAGCTCTACGGAATGTCATCCAGTCAATGGGAACCAGAGCTCCGCGGAATGTCATCAAGTTAATGCGAAGCAGTGCTCAACGGAATGTCATCCAGTCAACGGGAAGCAGAGCTCCACGGAATGTCATCTGGTCAAAAGCAACCAGAGGTCCGCGGAATGTCATATAGTCAACGGGAACCAGAGCAACACAGAATGTCATCCAGTCAATGGGAATCAGAGATCCGTGGAATGTCATCTAGTCAACCGGAAGCAGAGCCGCAGGCAATGTCATCTAGTCAACAGGAACCAGAGCTCCGCGGAATGTCAAGCAGTCAACAGGAACCTGAGCTGCACGGAATGTCATCCAGTCAACGAGAACCAGAGCTCCACGGGATGTCATCCAGTTAAAGGGAACCAGTGTTCCACAGAATGTCATCTAATCAACGGGAACCAGAGCTCCACGGAATGTCATCCAGACAACGGGAACCAGACCTCCGCAGAACGTCATCTAGTCAACGGGAATCAGAGATCCGTGGAATGTCATCTAGTCAACCGGAAGCAGAGCCGCAGGCAATGTCATCTAGTCAACAGGAGCCAGAGCTCCGCGGAATGTCAAGCAGTCAACAGGAACCGGAGCTGCACGGAATGTCATCCAGTCAACGAGAACCAGAGCTCCACGGGATGTCGTCCAGTTAAACGGAACCAGTGTTCCACAGAATGTCATCTAATCAACGGGAACCAGAGCTCCACGGAATGTCATCCAGTCAACGGGAACCAGAGCTCCACGGAATGTCATCTAGTCAACGGGAACTAGAGCCCCACGCAATGTCATCTAGTCAAGGGGAACCGGAGCTCCACGGAATCTCATCCAGTCAATGGGAACCAGAGCTCCGCGGAATGTCATCTAGTCGACGGGAACCAGAGTTCCATGGAATGTCATCCAGTTAACGGGAACCAGAGTTCCACGGAATCTAAAATGTGGTCAACAGCAACCAGAGCTCCACGGAATGTCATCCAGTCAACGGGAACCAGAACTCCACGGAATATCATCCAGTCAACGGAAAACAAAGCTGCACGGAATGTCATCTAGTCAACGGGAACCACAGCCCCATGCAATGTCATCTAGTCAACGGGAACCAGAGCTCAGCGGAATGTCATCTGGTAAGCAGAAGCAGAGCTCCACGGAATGTCATCCAGTCAACGGGAACCAGAGCTCCACTTAATGTCATCCTGTCAACGGGAACCAGAGTTGCACAGAATGTCCTCTAGTCAACGGGAAAAAGAGCTCCACGGAATGTCATCCTTCAACGGGAACCAGAGCTCCACGGAGTGTCATCCAGTCAACGGGAAACAGAGCTCCGCAGAATATCATTTAGTCAACGGGAACCAGAGTTCCACGGAATGTCATCTAGTCAACGGGATCCAGAGCTCCGTGGAATGTCATCTACTCAACGGAAGCAGAGCTCCACGGATTGTCATATAGTCAACGGGAGCCAGACATCTACGGAATGTCACCCAGTCAACAGGAACCTGAGTTGCACGGAATGTCATCCAGTCAACGGGAAACAGAGCTCTACGGAATGTCATCCAGTCAATGGGAACCAGAGCTCCGCGGAATGTCATCAAGTTAATGCGAAGCAGTGCTCAACGGAATGTCATCCAGTCAACGGGAAGCAGAGCTCCACGGAATGTCATCTGGTCAACAGCAACCAGAGGTCCGCGGAATGTCATATAGTCAACGGGAACCAGAGCTCAGCGGAATGTCATCTGGTAAGCAGAAGCAGAGCTCCACGGAATGTCATCCAGTCAACGGGAACCAGAGCTCCACTTAATGTCATCCTGTCAACGGGAACCAGAGTTGCACAGAATGTCCTCTAGTCAACGGGAAACAGAGCTCCACGGAATGTCATCCTTCAACGGGAACCAGAGCTCCACGGAGTGTCATCCAGTCAACGGGAAACAGAGCTCCGCAGAATATCATTTAGTCAACGGGAACCAGAGTTCCACGGAATGTCATCTAGTCAACGGGATCCAGAGCTCCGTGGAATGTCATCTACTCAACGGAAGCAGAGCTCCACGGATTGTCATATAGTCAACGGGAGCCAGACATCTACGGAATGTCACCCAGTCAACAGGAACCTGAGTTGCACGGAATGTCATCCAGTCAACGGGAAACAGAGCTCTACGGAATGTCATCCAGTCAATGGGAACCAGAGCTCCGCGGAATGTCATCAAGTTAATGCGAAGCAGTGCTCAACGGAATGTCATCCAGTCAACGGGAAGCAGAGCTCCACGGAATGTCATCTGGTCAACAGCAACCAGAGGTCCGCGGAACGTCATATAGTCAACGGGAACCAGAGCTCCACAGAATGTCATCCAGTCAATGGGAACCAGAGCTCCACGGGATATCACCTAGTCAACGGGAACTTGAGCTCCGCAGAACGTCATCTAGTCAACGGGAACCAGAGCTCCAGGGAATGTCATCTAGTCAACGGCAAGCAGAGTTCCACAGAATTTCATCCAGTCAACGGGAACCAGACCTCCGCAGAACGTCATCTAGTCAACGGGAATCAGAGCTCCGTGGAATGTCATCTTGTCAACGGGAGTCAGAGTTCCACGGAATGTCATCTGATCAACGGGAACCAGACCTCCGCGGAATGTCACCTAGTCAACGGGAAGCAGAGCTCCACGGAATGTCATCCAGTCAACGGGAACCAGAGCTCCACGGAATGTCATCTGGTCAACGGAACCAGAGCTTTACGGATTGTCATCCAGTCAATGGGAACCAGAGCTCCACTTAATGTGATCCTGTCAACGGGAACCAGAGTTGCACAGAATATCATCTGGTCAATGGGAACCAGAGCTCCACGGAATGTCATATATTCAACGGGAAACAGAGCCCCACGCAATATTATCTAATCAACAGGAAACAGAGCTCCGCAGAATGTCATCTGGAAATGAGAAGCAGAGCTCCACGGAATGTCATCCAGTCAGCGGGAAGTGGAGTTCCACAGAATGTCATCCAGTCAATGGGAACCAGAGCTCCGTCGAATGTCATCATGTTAATGGGAAGCAGAGCTCAACGGAATGTCATCTAGTCAACGGGAAGCAGAGCTCCGCAGAATGTTATCTAGTCAGCAAGAACCAGAGAACCACGGGATGTCATCCAGTCAACGGGAACCAGAGTTGCACGTGTTGTCATCTAGCCAACGGGTAGCAGAGCTCCAAGGAATGTCTTCTAGTCAACGGGAAACAGAGCTCCGCAGAAAATCATCTAGTCAACGGGAACCAGAGCTCCGTGGAATGTCATCTACTCATCGGGAGCAGAGCTCCACGGAATGTCATCCAGTCAATGGGAACCAGAGCTCCGAAGAATGTCATCCAGTCGACGGGAACCAGAGCTCCATGGAATGTCATCCAGTTAACGGGAACCAGAGTTCCACGGAATGTCATATGGTCAACATCAACCAGAGCTCCGCGGAATGTCATCCAGTCAAAGGGAACCAGAGCTCCACGAAATATCATCTAGTCAACGGAAAACTGAGCTGCACGGAATGTCGTCTAGTCAACAGGAACCAGAGCCCCATGCAATGTCATCTTGTCAACGAGAACCAGAGCTCAGCGGAATGTCATCTAGTAAGGAGAAGCAGAGCTGCACAGAATGTCATCTAGTCAACAGGAACCTGAGCTTCGCAGTATGTCATCCAGTCAACGGGAGCCAGAGTTCCTCGGAATGTCATCCAGTCAACGGGAACCAGAGCTCCACGGAATGTCATGCAGTCAATGGGAACCAAAGCTCCGCAGAATGTCATCAAGTTAATGGGAAGCAGAGCTCAACAGAATGTCATCTAGTCAACGGGAAGCAGAGCTCCACGGAATGTCATCTGGTCAACAGGAACCAGAGGTCTGCAGAATGTCATATAGTCAACGGGAACCAGAGCTCCACAGAATGTCATCCAGTCAATGGGAACCAGATCTCCACGCAATGTCACCTAGTCAACGGGAACTAGAGCTCCGCAGAACGTCATCTAGTCAACGGGAACCAGAGCTCCACGGAATGTCATCTAGTCAACGGTAAGCAGAGTTGCACAGAATGTCATCCAGTCAAGGGGAACCAAACCTCCGCAGAACGTCATCTAGTTAACGGGAACCAGAGCTTCGTGGAATGTCATCTTGGCAACGGGAAGCAGAGCTCCACGGAATGTCATCTAGTCAACGGGATCCAGAGTTCCAGGAATGTCATCTGATCAATGGGAACCAGACCTCCGCGGAATGTCATCTAGTCAACTGGAAGCAGAGCTCCACGGAATGTCATCCAGTCAACGGGAAACAGAGCTCCACGGAACGTCATCTAGTCAACGGGGACCAGAACTCCACGGAATGTCATCCTGTCAACGGGAAACAGAGTTGTACAGAATGTCATCTAGTCAACGGGAACCAGAGCTCCACGGAATGTCATCTATTCAACGGGAAGCAGAGCCCCACGCAATGTCATCTAGTCAACAGGAACCAGAGCTCCGCGGAATGTCATCTAAACATCAGGAACCAGGTCTCCACGGAATGTCATCTAGTCAACGGGAGCCAGAGCTCCTCGGAATGTCATCCAGTCAACGGGAACCGGAGCTCCACGGAATGTAATCCAGTCAATGGGAACCAGAGCTCCTCGGAACGTCATCAAGTTAATGGGAAGCAGAGCTGAACAGAATGTCATCTAGTCAACGGGTAGCAGAGCTCCACGGAATGTCATCTGGTCAACAGGAACCAGGTCTCCACAGAATGTCATCTAATCAACGGGAAGCAGAGCACCACGGGATGTCATCCAGTCAACGGGAACCAGAGTTCCACGGAATGTCATCTAGTCAACGGGAAGCAGAGCTCTACGGAATGACTTCTAGTCAACGGGAAACAGAGCTTCGCAGAATATCATCTAGTCAACGGGAACCAGAGCTCCACGGAATGACGTCTAGTCATGGGAAGCTGAGCTCCGTGGAATGTCATCTTGTCAAGGGGAAGCAGAGCTCCACCGAATGTCATCTTGTCAACGGGAAGCAGAGCTCTACGGAATGACTTCTAGTCAACGGGAAACAGAGCTTCGCAGAATATCATCTAGTCAACGGGAACCAGAGCTCCACGGAATGACGTCTAGTCATGGGAAGCTGAGCTCCGTGGAATGTCATCTTGTCAAGGGGAAGCAGAGCTCCACCGAATGTCATCTTGTCAACGGGAGCCAGAGTTCCACGGAATGTCTTCTGATCAACGGGAACCAGACCTCCGCGGAATGTCATCTAGTCAAGGGGAAGCAGAGTTCCGCAGAATGTTATCTAGTCAACGAGAACCAGAGCTCCACGGAATGTCATACAGACAACGGGAAACAGACCTCCGCAGAACGTCATCTAGTCAACGGGAATCAGAGATCCGTGGAATGTCATCTAGTCAACCGGAAGCAGAGCCGCAGGCAATGTCATCTAGTCAACAGGAACCAGAGCTCCGCGGAATGTCAAGCAGTCAACAGGAACCGGAGCTGCACGGAATGTCATCCAGTCAACGAGAACCAGAGCTCCACGGGATGTCATCCAGTTAAAGGGAACCAGTGTTCCACAGAATGTCATCTAATCAACGGGAACCAGAGCTCCACGGAATGTCATACAGACAACGGGAAACAGACCTCCGCAGAACGTCATCTAGTCAACGGGAATCAGAGATCCGTGGAATGTCATCTAGTCAACCGGAAGCAGAGCCGCAGGCAATGTCATCTAGTCAACAGGAACCAGAGCTCCGCGGAATGTCAAGCAGTCAACAGGAACCGGAGCTGCACGGAATGTCATCCAGTCAACGAGAACCAGAGCTCCACGGGATGTCATCCAGTTAAAGGGAACCAGTGTTCCACAGAATGTCATCTAATCAACGGGAACCAGAGCTCCACGGAATGTCATCCAGACAACGGGAACCAGAGCTCCACGGAATGTCATCTAGTCAATGGGAAACAGAGCTCCGCGGAATGTCATCAAGTTAATGGGAAGCAGAGCTCAACGGAATGTCATCTACTCAACGAGAAGCACAGCTCCGCAGAATGTCATCTAGTCAACGGGAACCAGAGCTCCACGGAATGACGTCTAGTCATGGGAAGCTGAGTTCCGTGGAATGTCATCTTGTCAAGGGGAAGCAGAGCTCCACCGAATGTCATCTTGTCAACGGGAGCCAGAGTTCCACGGAATGTCTTCTGATCAACGGGAACCAGACCTCCGCGGAATGTCATCTAGTCAAGGGGAAGCAGAGTTCCGCAGAATGTTATCTAGTCAACGAGAACCAGAGCTCCACGGAATGTCATCCAGACAATGGGAACCAGACCTCCGCAGAACGTCATCGAGTCAACGGGAATCAGAGATCCGTGGAATGTCATCTAGTCAACCGGAAGCAGAGCCGCAGGCAATGTCATCTAGTCAACAGGAACCGGAGCTGCACGGAATGTCATCCAGTCAACGAGAACCAGAGCTCCACGGGATGTCATCCAGTTAAAGGGAACCAGTGTTCCACAGAATGTCATCTAATCAACGGGAACCAGAGCTCCACGGAATGTCATCCAGACAACGGGAACCAGACCTCCGCAGAACGTCATCTAGTCAACGGGAATCAGAGATCCGTGGAATGTCATCTAGTCAACCGGAAGCAGAGCCGCAGGCAATGTCATCTAGTCAACAGGAGCCAGAGCTCCGCGGAATGTCAAGCAGTCAACAGGAACCGGAGCTGCACGGAATGTCATCCAGTCAACGAGAACCAGAGCTCCACCGGATGTCATCCAGTTAAAGGGAACCAGTGTTCCACAGAATGTCATCTAATCAACGGGAACCAGAGCTCCACGGAATGTCATCCAGTCAACGGGAACCAGAGCTCCACGGAATGTCATCCAGTCAACGGGAACCAGAGCTCCACGGAATGTCATCTAGTCAATGGGAAACAGAGCTCCGCGGAATGTCATCAAGTTAATGGGAAGCAGAGCTCAACGGAATGTCATCTACTCAACGAGAAGCATAGCTCCGCAGAATGTCATCTAGTCAACGAGAACCAGAGCTCCAGGGAATGTCATCTAGTCAACGGGAAGCAGAGCACCACGGGATGTCATCCAGTCAACGGGAACCAGAGTTCCACGGAATGTCATCTAGTCAACGGGAACCAGAGCTCCACGGAATGACGTCTAGTCATGGGAAGCTGAGCTCCGTGGAATGTCATCTTGTCAAGGGGAAGCAGAGCTCCACCGAATGTCATCTTGTCAACGGGAGCCAGAGTTCCACGGAATGTCTTCTGATCAACGGGAACCAGACCTCCGCGGAATGTCATCTAGTCAAGGGGAAGCAGAGTTCCGCAGAATGTTATCTAGTCAACGAGAACCAGAGCTCCACGGGATGTCATCCAGTTAAAGGGAACCAGTGTTCCACAGAATGTCATCTAATCAACGGGAACCAAAGCTCCACGGAATGTCATCCAGACAACGGGAACCAGACCTCCGCAGAACGTCATCTAGTCAACGGGAATCAGAGATCCTTGGAATGTCATCTAGTCAACCGGAAGCAGAGCCGCAGGCAATGTCATCTAGTCAACAGGAGCCAGAGCTCCGCGGAATGTCAAGCAGTCAACAGGAACCGGAGCTGCACGGAATGTCATCCAGTCAACGGAAAACAAAGCTGCACGGAATGTCATCTAGTCAACGGGAACCAGAGCCCCATGCAATGTCATCTAGTCAACGGGAACCAGAGCTCAGCGGAATGTCATCTGGTAAGCAGAAGCAGAGCTCCACGGAATGTCATCCAGTCAACGGGAACCAGAGTTCCACAGAATGTCATCTGATCAACGGGAACCAGAGCACCGCGGAATGTCATCTGGTCAACGGGAACCAGAGCTGCATGGAATGTCATCTAGTCAACGGAAACCAGAGCTCCACTGAATGTCATCTAGTCA
The DNA here is from genome assembly GCF_030028105.1 of Mobula birostris. NCBI lineage: Eukaryota > Metazoa > Chordata > Chondrichthyes > Myliobatiformes > Myliobatidae > Mobula > Mobula birostris. The sequence goes on from NC_092379.1 coordinate 72,537,854, forward strand.
ACGGGAACCAGAGATGAACAGAATGTCATTTAGTCAACAGGAACCTGAGCTCCGCGGTATGTCATCTAGTCAACGGGAGCCAGAGCTCCTCGGAATGTCATCCAGTCAACGGGAACCGGAGCTCCACGGAATGTCATCCAGTCAATGGGAGCCAGAGCTCCGCGGAATGTCATCAAGTTAATGGGAAGCAGAGCTGAACAGAATGTCACCTAGTCAACGGGAAGCAGAGCTCAACGGAATGTCATCTGGTCAACAGGAACCAGGTCTCCACCGAATGTCACCCAGTCAACAGGAACCTGAGGTGCACGACATGTCATACAGTCAACGGGAACCAGAGCTCCACGGAGTGTCATCCAGTTAATGGGAAACAGAGCTCTGCGGAATGTCATCAAGTTAATGGGAAGCAGAGCTCAACGGAATGTCATCTAGTCAACGAGAAGCAGAGCTCCAGGGAATGTCATCTAGTCAACGGGAAGCAGAGCACCACGGGATGTCATCCAGTCAACGGGAACCAGAGTTCCACGGAATGTCATCTAGTCAACGGGAAGCAGAGCTCTACGGAATGTCATCTAGTCATGGGAACCAGAGCTCCGTGGAATGTCATCTAGTCAACGGGAAGCAGAGCTCCACCGAATGTCATCTTGTCAACGGGAGCCAGAGTTAAAAGGGAATGTCTTCTGATCAACGGGAACCAGACCTCCGCGGAATGTCATCTAGTGAACGGGAAGCAGAGTTCCGCAGAATGTTATCTAGTCAACGAGAACCTGAGCTCCACGGAATGTCATCTAGTCAACGGGAAGCAGAGCACCACGGGATGTCATCCAGACAACGGGAACCAGATCTTCGCAGAACGTCATCTAGTCAACGGGAAGCAGAGCTCCACGGAATGTCATCCAGTCAACGGGAACAAGAGCTCCACGGAATGTCATCTAGTCAACGGAACCAGAGATTTACGGATTGTCATCCAGTCAATGGGAACCAAAGCTCCACTTAATGTCATCCTGTCAACGGGAACAAGAGTTGCACAGAATGTCATCTAGTCAACGGGAACCAGAGCTCAGCGGAATGTCATCTTGTCAACGGGAAGCAGAGCTCCACGGAATGTCATCTAGTCAACGGGAGCCAGAGCTCCACGGAATGTCATCTAGACAACGGGAACCAGAGCTACACTTAATGTCATCCTGTCAACGGGAACCAGAGTTGCATAGAATGTCATCTTGTCAATGAGAACCAGAGCTCTACGGAATGTCATCTATTCAACCGGAAACAGAGCCCCACGCAATGTCATCTAGTCAACAGGAACCAGAGCTCCGCGGAATGTCATCCAGTTCACGGAAAGCAGAGCTCCACGGAATGTCATCTAGTCTACGAGAACCAGAGCTGCACGGAATGTCATCTAGTCAACGGGAAACAGAGCTCCACTTAATGTCATCCTGTCAACGGGAACCAGAGTTGCACAGAATGTCCTCTAGTCAACGGGAAACAGAGCTCCACGGAATGTCATCCTTCAACGGGAACCAGAGCTCCACGGAGTGTCATCCAGTCAACGGGAAACAGAGCTCCGCAGAATATCATTTAGTCAACGGGAACCAGAGTTCCACGGAATGTCATCTAGTCAACGGGATCCAGAGCTCCGTGGAATGTCATCTACTCAACGGAAGCAGAGCTCCACGGATTGTCATATAGTCAACGGCAGCCAGACCTCTACGGAATGTCACCCAGTCAACAGGAACCTGAGTTGCACGGAATGTCATCCAGTCAACGGGAAACAGAGCTCTACGGAATGTCATTCAGTCAATGGGAACCAGAGTTCCGCGGAATGTCATCAAGTTAATGCGAAGCAGTGCTCAACGGAATGTCATCCAGTCAACGGGAAGCAGAGCTCCACGGAATGTCATCTGGTCAAAAGCAACCAGAGGTCCGCGGAATGTCATATAGTCAACGGGAACCAGAGCTCCACAGAATGTCATCCAGTCAATGGGAACCAGAGCTCCACGGGATGTCACCTGGTCAACGGGAACTAGAGCTCCGCAGAACGTCATCTAGTCAACCAGAACCAGAGCTGCACAGAATGTCATCTGGTCAACAGGAACCTGAGCTTCGCGATATGTCATCCAGTCAACGGGAGCCAGAGCTCCTCGGAATGTCATCCAGTCAACGGGAACAAGAGCTCCACGGAATGTCATCTAGTCAACGGAACCAGAGATTTACGGATTGTCATCCAGTCAATGGGAACCAGAGCTCCACTTAATGTCATCCTGTCAACGGGAACCAGAGTTGCACAGAATGTCATCTAGTCAACGGGAACCAGAGCTCAGCGGAATGTCATCTAGTTCACGGGAAGCGGCGCTCCACGGAATGTCATCTAGTCAACGGGAACCAGAGCTCCACGGAATGTCATCTAGTCATCGGACCCAGAGCTCCACGTAATGTCATCCAGTCAATGGCAACCAGAGCTCCACTTAATGTCATCCTGTCAACGGGAACCAGAGTTGCACAGAATGTCCTCTAGTCAACGGGAACCAGAGCTCCACGGAATGTCATCCTTCAACGGGAACCAGAGCCCCACGCAATGTCATCTAGTCAACAGGAACCAGAGCTCCGCGGAATGTCATCAAGTTAATGCGAAGCAGAGCTCAACAGAATGTCATCTAGTCAACGGGAAGCAGAGCTCCACGGAATGTCATCTGGTCAACAGCAACCAGAGGTCCGCGGAATGTCATATAGTCAACGGGAACCAGAGCTACACTTAATGTCATCCTGTCAACGGGAACCAGAGTTGCATAGAATGTCATCTTGTCAACGAGAACCAGAGCTCCACGGAATGTCATCTATTCCACCGGAAACAGAGCCCCACGCAACGTCATCTAGTCAACAGGAACCAGAGCTCCGCGGAATGTCATCCAGTTCACGGAAAGCAGAGCTCCACGGAATGTCATCTAGTCTACGAGAACCAGAGCTGCACGGAATGTCATCTAGTCAATGGGAACCAGAGCTCCACTTAATGTCATCCTGTCATCGGGAACCAGAGTTGCACAGAATGTCCTCTAGTCAACGGGAAACAGAGCTCCACGGAATGTCATCCTTCAACGGGAACCAGAGCTCCACGGAGTGTCATCCAGTCAACGGGAAACAGAGCTCCGCAGAATATCATTTAGTCAACGGGAACCAGAGTTCCACGGAATGTCATCTAGTCAACGGGATCCAGAGCTCCGTGGAATGTCATCTACTCAACGGAAGCAGAGCTCCACGGATTGTCATATAGTCAACGGGAGCCAGACATCTACGGAATGTCACCCAGTCAACAGGAACCTGAGTTGCACGGAATGTCATCCAGTCAACGGGAAACAGAGCTCTACGGAATGTCATCCAGTCAATGGGAACCAGAGCTCCGCGGAATGTCATCAAGTTAATGCGAAGCAATGCTCAACGGAATGTCATCCAGTCAACGGGAAGCAGAGCTCCACGGAATGTCATCTGGTCAACAGCAACCAGAGGTCCGCGGAATGTCATATAGTCAACGGGAACCAGAGCTCCACAGAATGTCATCCAGTCAATGGGAACCAGAGCTCCACGGGATATCACCTAGTCAACGGGAACTTGAGCTCCGCAGAACGTCATCTAGTCAACGGGAACCAGAGCTCCAGGGAATGTCATCTAGTCAACGGCAAGCAGAGTTCCACAGAATTTCATCCAGTCAACGGGAACCAGACCTCCGCAGAACGTCATCTAGTCAACGGGAATCAGAGCTCCGTGGAATGTCATCTTGTCAACGGGAGTCAGAGTTCCACGGAATGTCATCTGATCAACGGGAACCAGACATCCGCGGAATGTCACCTAGTCAACGGGAAGCAGAGCTCCACGGAATGTCATCCAGTCAACGGGAACCAGAGCTCCACGGAATGTCATCTGGTCAACGGAACCAGAGCTTTACGGATTGTCATCCAGTCAATGGGAACCAGAGCTCCACTTAATGTGATCCTGTCAACGGGAACCAGAGTTGCACAGAATATCATCTGGTCAATGGGAACCAGAGCTCCACGGAATGTCATATATTAAACGGGAAACAGAGCCCCACGCAATATTATCTAATCAACAGGAAACAGAGCTCCGCAGAATGTCATCTGGAAATGAGAAGCAGAGCTCCACGGAATGTCATCCAGTCAGCGGGAAGTGGAGTTCCACAGAATGTCATCCAGTCAATGGGAACCAGAGCTCCGTCGAATGTCATCATGTTAATGGGAAGCAGAGCTCAACGGAATGTCATCTAGTCAACGGGAAGCAGAGCTCCGCAGAATGTTATCTAGTCAGCAAGAACCAGAGAACCACGGGATGTCATCCAGTCAACGGGAACCAGAGTTGCACGTGTTGTCATCTAGCCAACGGGTAGCAGAGCTCCAAGGAATGTCTTCTGGTCAACGGGAAACAGAGCTCCGCAGAATATCATCTAGTCAACGGGAACCAGAGCTCCGTGGAATGTCATCTACTCATCGGGAGCAGAGCTCCACGGAATGTCATCCAGTCAATGGGAACCAGAGCTCCGAAGAATGTCATCCAGTCGACGGGAACCAGAGCTCCATGGAATGTCATCCAGTTAACGGGAACCAGAGTTCCACGGAATGTCATATGGTCAACATCAACCAGAGCTCCGCGGAATGTCATCCAGTCAAAGGGAACCAGAGCTCCACGAAATATCATCTAGTCAACGGAAAACTGAGCTGCACGGAATGTCGTCTAGTCAACAGGAACCAGAGCCCCATGCAATGTCATCTTGTCAACGGGAACCAGAGCTCAGCGGAATGTCATCTAGTAAGGAGAAGCAGAGCTCCACGGAATGTCATCCAGTCAACAGGAACCAGAGTTCCACGGAATGTCATCTATCAACGGGAACCAGAGCTGCACAGAATGTCATCTAGTCAACAGGAACCTGAGCTTCGCGGTATGTCATCCAGTCAACGGGAGCCAGAGTTCCTCGGAATGTCATCCAGTCAACGGGAACCAGAGCTCCACGCAATGTCACCTAGTCAACGGGAACTAGAGCTCCGCAGGACGTCATCTAGTCAACGGGAACCAGAGCTCCACGGAATGTCATCTAGTCAACGGTAAGCAGAGTTGCACAGAATGTCATCCAGTCAAGGGGAACCAAACCTCCGCAGAACGTCATCTAGTTAACGGGAACCAGAGCTTCGTGGAATGTCATCTTGGCAACGGGATCCAGAGTTCCAGGAATGTCATCTGATCAATGGGAACCAGACCTCCGCGGAATGTCATCTAGTCAAATGGAAGCAGAGCTCCACGGAATGTCATCCAGTCAACGGGAAACAGAGCTCCACGGAACGTCATCTAGTCAACGGGGACCAGAACTCCACGGAATGTCATCCAGTCAATGGGAACCAGAGCTCCACTTAATGTCATCCTGTCAACGGGAAACAGAGTTGTACAGAATGTCATCTAGTCAACGGGAACCAGAGCTCCACGGAATGTCATCTATTCAACGGGAAGCAGAGCCCCACGCAATGTCATCTAGTCAACAGGAACCAGAGCTCCGCGGAATGTCATCTAGACATCAGGAACCAGGTCTCCACGGAATGTCACACAGTCAACAGGAACCTGAGCTGCACGACATGTCATACAGTCAACGGGAACCTGAGCTCCACGGAGTGTCATCCAGTCAATGGGAACCAGAGCTCCTCGGAACGTCATCAAGTTAATGGGAAGCAGAGCTGAACAGAATGTCATCTAGTCAACGGGTAGCAGAGCTCCACGGAATGTCATCTGGTCAACAGGAACCAGGTCTCCACAGAATGTCATCTAATCAACGGGAAGCAGAGCACCACGGGATGTCATCCAGTCAACGGGAACCAGAGTTCCACGGAATGTCATCTAGTCAACGGGAAGCAGAGCTCTACGGAATGACTTCTAGTCAACGGGAAACAGAGCTTCGCAGAATATCATCTAGTCAACGGGAACCAGAGCTCCACGGAATGACGTCTAGTCATGGGAAGCTGAGCTCCGTGGAATGTCATCTTGTCAAGGGGAAGCAGAGCTCCACCGAATGTCATCTTGTCAACGGGAAGCAGAGCTCTACGGAATGACTTCTAGTCAACGGGAAACAGAGCTTCGCAGAATATCATCTAGTCAACGGGAACCAGAGCTCCACGGAATGACGTCTAGTCATGGGAAGCTGAGCTCCGTGGAATGTCATCTTGTCAAGGGGAAGCAGAGCTCCACCGAATGTCATCTTGTCAACGGGAGCCAGAGTTCCACGGAATGTCTTCTGATCAACGGGAACCAGACCTCCGCGGAATGTCATCTAGTCAAGGGGAAGCAGAGTTCCGCAGAATGTTATCTAGTCAACGAGAACCAGAGCTCCACGGAATGTCATACAGACAACGGGAAACAGACCTCCGCAGAACGTCATCTAGTCAACGGGAATCAGAGATCCGTGGAATGTCATCTAGTCAACCGGAAGCAGAGCCGCAGGCAATGTCATCTAGTCAACAGGAACCAGAGCTCCGCGGAATGTCAAGCAGTCAACAGGAACCGGAGCTGCACGGAATGTCATCCAGTCAACGAGAACCAGAGCTCCACGGGATGTCATCCAGTTAAAGGGAACCAGTGTTCCACAGAATGTCATCTAATCAACGGGAACCAGAGCTCCACGGAATGTCATCCAGACAACGGGAACCAGAGCTCCACGGAATGTCATCTAGTCAATGGGAAACAGAGCTCCGCGGAATGTCATCAAGTTAATGGGAAGCAGAGCTCAACGGAATGTCATCTACTCAACGAGAAGCACAGCTCCGCAGAATGTCATCTAGTCAACGGGAACCAGAGCTCCACGGAATGACGTCTAGTCATGGGAAGCTGAGTTCCGTGGAATGTCATCTTGTCAAGGGGAAGCAGAGCTCCACCGAATGTCATCTTGTCAACGGGAGCCAGAGTTCCACGGAATGTCTTCTGATCAACGGGAACCAGACCTCCGCGGAATGTCATCTAGTCAAGGGGAAGCAGAGTTCCGCAGAATGTTATCTAGTCAACGAGAACCAGAGCTCCACGGAATGTCATCCAGACAATGGGAACCAGACCTCCGCAGAACGTCATCGAGTCAACGGGAATCAGAGATCCGTGGAATGTCATCTAGTCAACCGGAAGCAGAGCCGCAGGCAATGTCATCTAGTCAACAGGAACCGGAGCTGCACGGAATGTCATCCAGTCAACGAGAACCAGAGCTCCACGGGATGTCATCCAGTTAAAGGGAACCAGTGTTCCACAGAATGTCATCTAATCAACGGGAACCAGAGCTCCACGGAATGTCATCCAGACAACGGGAACCAGACCTCCGCAGAACGTCATCTAGTCAACGGGAATCAGAGATCCGTGGAATGTCATCTAGTCAACCGGAAGCAGAGCCGCAGGCAATGTCATCTAGTCAACAGGAGCCAGAGCTCCGCGGAATGTCAAGCAGTCAACAGGAACCGGAGCTGCACGGAATGTCATCCAGTCAACGAGAACCAGAGCTCCACCGGATGTCATCCAGTTAAAGGGAACCAGTGTTCCACAGAATGTCATCTAATCAACGGGAACCAGAGCTCCACGGAATGTCATCCAGTCAACGGGAACCAGAGCTCCACGGAATGTCATCCAGTCAACGGGAACCAGAGCTCCACGGAATGTCATCTAGTCAATGGGAAACAGAGCTCCGCGGAATGTCATCAAGTTAATGGGAAGCAGAGCTCAACGGAATGTCATCTACTCAACGAGAAGCATAGCTCCGCAGAATGTCATCTAGTCAACGAGAACCAGAGCTCCAGGGAATGTCATCTAGTCAACGGGAAGCAGAGCACCACGGGATGTCATCCAGTCAACGGGAACCAGAGTTCCACGGAATGTCATCTAGTCAACGGGAACCAGAGCTCCACGGAATGACGTCTAGTCATGGGAAGCTGAGCTCCGTGGAATGTCATCTTGTCAAGGGGAAGCAGAGCTCCACCGAATGTCATCTTGTCAACGGGAGCCAGAGTTCCACGGAATGTCTTCTGATCAACGGGAACCAGACCTCCGCGGAATGTCATCTAGTCAAGGGGAAGCAGAGTTCCGCAGAATGTTATCTAGTCAACGAGAACCAGAGCTCCACGGGATGTCATCCAGTTAAAGGGAACCAGTGTTCCACAGAATGTCATCTAATCAACGGGAACCAAAGCTCCACGGAATGTCATCCAGACAACGGGAACCAGACCTCCGCAGAACGTCATCTAGTCAACGGGAATCAGAGATCCTTGGAATGTCATCTAGTCAACCGGAAGCAGAGCCGCAGGCAATGTCATCTAGTCAACAGGAGCCAGAGCTCCGCGGAATGTCAAGCAGTCAACAGGAACCGGAGCTGCACGGAATGTCATCCAGTCAACGGAAAACAAAGCTGCACGGAATGTCATCTAGTCAACGGGAACCAGAGCCCCATGCAATGTCATCTAGTCAACGGGAACCAGAGCTCAGCGGAATGTCATCTGGTAAGCAGAAGCAGAGCTCCACGGAATGTCATCCAGTCAACGGGAACCAGAGTTCCACAGAATGTCATCTGATCAACGGGAACCAGAGCACCGCGGAATGTCATCTGGTCAACGGGAACCAGAGCTGCATGGAATGTCATCTAGTCAACGGAAACCAGAGCTCCACTGAATGTCATCTAGTCAACGGGAACCAGAGATGAACAGAATGTCATTTAGTCAACAGGAACCTGAGCTCCGCGGTATGTCATCTAGTCAACGGGAGCCAGAGCTCCTCGGAATGTCATCCAGTCAACGGGAACCGGAGCTCCACGGAATGTCATCCAGTCAATGGGAGCCAGAGCTCCGCGGAATGTCATCAAGTTAATGGGAAGCAGAGCTGAACAGAATGTCACCTAGTCAACGGGAAGCAGAGCTCAACGGAATGTCATCTGGTCAACAGGAACCAGGTCTCCACCGAATGTCACCCAGTCAACAGGAACCTGAGGTGCACGACATGTCATACAGTCAACGGGAACCAGAGCTCCACGGAGTGTCATCCAGTTAATGGGAAACAGAGCTCTGCGGAATGTCATCAAGTTAATGGGAAGCAGAGCTCAACGGAATGTCATCTAGTCAACGAGAAGCAGAGCTCCAGGGAATGTCATCTAGTCAACGGGAAGCAGAGCACCACGGGATGTCATCCAGTCAACGGGAACCAGAGTTCCACGGAATGTCATCTAGTCATGGGAACCAGAGCTCCGTGGAATGTCATCTAGTCAACGGGAAGCAGAGCTCCACCGAATGTCATCTTGTCAACGGGAGCCAGAGTTAAAAGGGAATGTCTTCTGATCAACGGGAACCAGACCTCCGCGGAATGTCATCTAGTGAACGGGAAGCAGAGTTCCGCAGAATGTTATCTAGTCAACGAGAACCTGAGCTCCACGGAATGTCATCTAGTCAACGGGAAGCAGAGCACCACGGGATGTCATCCAGACAACGGGAACCAGATCTTCGCAGAACGTCATCTAGTCAACGGGAAGCAGAGCTCCACGGAATGTCATCCAGTCAACGGGAACAAGAGCTCCACGGAATGTCATCTAGTCAACGGAACCAGAGATTTACGGATTGTCATCCAGTCAATGGGAACCAAAGCTCCACTTAATGTCATCCTGTCAACGGGAACAAGAGTTGCACAGAATGTCATCTAGTCAACGGGAACCAGAGCTCAGCGGAATGTCATCTTGTCAACGGGAAGCAGAGCTCCACGGAATGTCATCTAGTCAACGGGAGCCAGAGCTCCACGGAATGTCATCTAGACAACGGGAACCAGAGCTACACTTAATGTCATCCTGTCAACGGGAACCAGAGTTGCATAGAATGTCATCTTGTCAATGAGAACCAGAGCTCTACGGAATGTCATCTATTCAACCGGAAACAGAGCCCCACGCAATGTCATCTAGTCAACAGGAACCAGAGCTCCGCGGAATGTCATCCAGTTCACGGAAAGCAGAGCTCCACGGAATGTCATCTAGTCTACGAGAACCAGAGCTGCACGGAATGTCATCTAGTCAACGGGAAACAGAGCTCCACTTAATGTCATCCTGTCAACGGGAACCAGAGTTGCACAGAATGTCCTCTAGTCAACGGGAAACAGAGCTCCACGGAATGTCATCCTTCAACGGGAACCAGAGCTCCACGGAGTGTCATCCAGTCAACGGGAAACAGAGCTCCGCAGAATATCATTTAGTCAACGGGAACCAGAGTTCCACGGAATGTCATCTAGTCAACGGGATCCAGAGCTCCGTGGAATGTCATCTACTCAACGGAAGCAGAGCTCCACGGATTGTCATATAGTCAACGGCAGCCAGACCTCTACGGAATGTCACCCAGTCAACAGGAACCTGAGTTGCACGGAATGTCATCCAGTCAACGGGAAACAGAGCTCTACGGAATGTCATTCAGTCAATGGGAACCAGAGTTCCGCGGAATGTCATCAAGTTAATGCGAAGCAGTGCTCAACGGAATGTCATCCAGTCAACGGGAAGCAGAGCTCCACGGAATGTCATCTGGTCAAAAGCAACCAGAGGTCCGCGGAATGTCATATAGTCAACGGGAACCAGAGCTCCACAGAATGTCATCCAGTCAATGGGAACCAGAGCTCCACGGGATGTCACCTGGTCAACGGGAACTAGAGCTCCGCAGAACGTCATCTAGTCAACCAGAACCAGAGCTGCACAGAATGTCATCTGGTCAACAGGAACCTGAGCTTCGCGATATGTCATCCAGTCAACGGGAGCCAGAGCTCCTCGGAATGTCATCCAGTCAACGGGAACAAGAGCTCCACGGAATGTCATCTAGTCAACGGAACCAGAGATTTACGGATTGTCATCCAGTCAATGGGAACCAGAGCTCCACTTAATGTCATCCTGTCAACGGGAACCAGAGTTGCACAGAATGTCATCTAGTCAACGGGAACCAGAGCTCAGCGGAATGTCATCTAGTTCACGGGAAGCGGCGCTCCACGGAATGTCATCTAGTCAACGGGAACCAGAGCTCCACGGAATGTCATCTAGTCATCGGACCCAGAGCTCCACGTAATGTCATCCAGTCAATGGCAACCAGAGCTCCACTTAATGTCATCCTGTCAACGGGAACCAGAGTTGCACAGAATGTCCTCTAGTCAACGGGAACCAGAGCTCCACGGAATGTCATCCTTCAACGGGAACCAGAGCCCCACGCAATGTCATCTAGTCAACAGGAACCAGAGCTCCGCGGAATGTCATCAAGTTAATGCGAAGCAGAGCTCAACAGAATGTCATCTAGTCAACGGGAAGCAGAGCTCCACGGAATGTCATCTGGTCAACAGCAACCAGAGGTCCGCGGAATGTCATATAGTCAACGGGAACCAGAGCTACACTTAATGTCATCCTGTCAACGGGAACCAGAGTTGCATAGAATGTCATCTTGTCAACGAGAACCAGAGCTCCACGGAATGTCATCTATTCCACCGGAAACAGAGCCCCACGCAACGTCATCTAGTCAACAGGAACCAGAGCTCCGCGGAATGTCATCCAGTTCACGGAAAGCAGAGCTCCACGGAATGTCATCTAGTCTACGAGAACCAGAGCTGCACGGAATGTCATCTAGTCAATGGGAACCAGAGCTCCACTTAATGTCATCCTGTCATCGGGAACCAGAGTTGCACAGAATGTCCTCTAGTCAACGGGAAACAGAGCTCCACGGAATGTCATCCTTCAACGGGAACCAGAGCTCCACGGAGTGTCATCCAGTCAACGGGAAACAGAGCTCCGCAGAATATCATTTAGTCAACGGGAACCAGAGTTCCACGGAATGTCATCTAGTCAACGGGATCCAGAGCTCCGTGGAATGTCATCTACTCAACGGAAGCAGAGCTCCACGGATTGTCATATAGTCAACGGGAGCCAGACATCTACGGAATGTCACCCAGTCAACAGGAACCTGAGTTGCACGGAATGTCATCCAGTCAACGGGAAACAGAGCTCTACGGAATGTCATCCAGTCAATGGGAACCAGAGCTCCGCGGAATGTCATCAAGTTAATGCGAAGCAATGCTCAACGGAATGTCATCCAGTCAACGGGAAGCAGAGCTCCACGGAATGTCATCTGGTCAACAGCAACCAGAGGTCCGCGGAATGTCATATAGTCAACGGGAACCAGAGCTCCACAGAATGTCATCCAGTCAATGGGAACCAGAGCTCCACGGGATATCACCTAGTCAACGGGAACTTGAGCTCCGCAGAACGTCATCTAGTCAACGGGAACCAGAGCTCCAGGGAATGTCATCTAGTCAACGGCAAGCAGAGTTCCACAGAATTTCATCCAGTCAACGGGAACCAGACCTCCGCAGAACGTCATCTAGTCAACGGGAATCAGAGCTCCGTGGAATGTCATCTTGTCAACGGGAGTCAGAGTTCCACGGAATGTCATCTGATCAACGGGAACCAGACATCCGCGGAATGTCACCTAGTCAACGGGAAGCAGAGCTCCACGGAATGTCATCCAGTCAACGGGAACCAGAGCTCCACGGAATGTCATCTGGTCAACGGAACCAGAGCTTTACGGATTGTCATCCAGTCAATGGGAACCAGAGCTCCACTTAATGTGATCCTGTCAACGGGAACCAGAGTTGCACAGAATATCATCTGGTCAATGGGAACCAGAGCTCCACGGAATGTCATATATTAAACGGGAAACAGAGCCCCACGCAATATTATCTAATCAACAGGAAACAGAGCTCCGCAGAATGTCATCTGGAAATGAGAAGCAGAGCTCCACGGAATGTCATCCAGTCAGCGGGAAGTGGAGTTCCACAGAATGTCATCCAGTCAATGGGAACCAGAGCTCCGTCGAATGTCATCATGTTAATGGGAAGCAGAGCTCAACGGAATGTCATCTAGTCAACGGGAAGCAGAGCTCCGCAGAATGTTATCTAGTCAGCAAGAACCAGAGAACCACGGGATGTCATCCAGTCAACGGGAACCAGAGTTGCACGTGTTGTCATCTAGCCAACGGGTAGCAGAGCTCCAAGGAATGTCTTCTGGTCAACGGGAAACAGAGCTCCGCAGAATATCATCTAGTCAACGGGAACCAGAGCTCCGTGGAATGTCATCTACTCATCGGGAGCAGAGCTCCACGGAATGTCATCCAGTCAATGGGAACCAGAGCTCCGAAGAATGTCATCCAGTCGACGGGAACCAGAGCTCCATGGAATGTCATCCAGTTAACGGGAACCAGAGTTCCACGGAATGTCATATGGTCAACATCAACCAGAGCTCCGCGGAATGTCATCCAGTCAAAGGGAACCAGAGCTCCACGAAATATCATCTAGTCAACGGAAAACTGAGCTGCACGGAATGTCGTCTAGTCAACAGGAACCAGAGCCCCATGCAATGTCATCTTGTCAACGGGAACCAGAGCTCAGCGGAATGTCATCTAGTAAGGAGAAGCAGAGCTCCACGGAATGTCATTCAGTCAACAGGAACCAGAGTTCCACGGAATGTCATCTATCAACGGGAACCAGAGCTGCACAGAATGTCATCTAGTCAACAGGAACCTGAGCTTCGCGGTATGTCATCCAGTCAACGGGAGCCAGAGTTCCTCGGAATGTCATCCAGTCAACGGGAACCAGAGCTCCACGCAATGTCACCTAGTCAACGGGAACTAGAGCTCCGCAGGACGTCATCTAGTCAACGGGAACCAGAGCTCCACGGAATGTCATCTAGTCAACGGTAAGCAGAGTTGCACAGAATGTCATCCAGTCAAGGGGAACCAAACCTCCGCAGAACGTCATCTAGTTAACGGGAACCAGAGCTTCGTGGAATGTCATCTTGGCAACGGGAAGCAGAGCTCCACGGAATGTCATCTAGTCAACGGGATCCAGAGTTCCAGGAATGTCATCTGATCAATGGGAACCAGACCTCCGCGGAATGTCATCTAGTCAAATGGAAGCAGAGCTCCACGGAATGTCATCCAGTCAACGGGAAACAGAGCTCCACGGAACGTCATCTAGTCAACGGGGACCAGAACTCCACGGAATGTCATCCAGTCAATGGGAACCAGAGCTCCACTTAATGTCATCCTGTCAACGGGAAACAGAGTTGTACAGAATGTCATCTAGTCAACGGGAACCAGAGCTCCACGGAATGTCATCTATTCAACGGGAAGCAGAGCCCCACGCAATGTCATCTAGTCAACAGGAACCAGAGCTCCGCGGAATGTCATCTAGACATCAGGAACCAGGTCTCCACGGAATGTCACACAGTCAACAGGAACCTGAGCTGCACGACATGTCATACAGTCAACGGGAACCTGAGCTCCACGGAGTGTCATCCAGTCAATGAGAACCAGAGCTCCGCGGAATGTCATCAAGTTAATGGGAAGCAGAGCTCAACGGAATGTCATCTAGTCAACGGGAAGCAGAGCTCCGCAGAATGTTATCTAGTCAACGAGAACCAGAGCTCCAGGGTATGTCATCTAGTCAACGGGAAGCAGAGTACCACGGGATGTCATCCAGTCAACGGGAAGCAGAGCTCCACGGGATGACTTCTAGTCAACGGGAACCAGAGCTCCGCAGAATATCATCTAGTCAACGGGAACCAGAGCTCCACGTAATGTCATCTAGTCAACTGGAACCAGAGCTCCGTGCAATGTCATCTACTCAACGGAAGCAGAGCTCCACGGAATGTCATCTAGGCAACGGGATCCAGAGTTCCACAGAATGTCATCTGATCAACGGGAACCAGACCTCCGCGAAATGTCATCTAGTCAACGGGAACCAGAGCTCCATGGAATGTCATCTAGTCAACAGGAACCTGAGCTCCGCGGAATGACATCTAGTCAGCGGGAACCAGAGCTGCACGGAATGCCATCCAGTCAATGGGAACCAGAGCTCCGAGGAATGTCATCTAGTCGACGGGAACCAGAGCTCCATGGAATGTCATCTAGTCAAGGGAACCAGAGCTCACGGAATATCATCCAGGAAACGGAAAACAGAGCTGCATGGAATGTCATCTAGTCAACGGGAACCAAAGCCCCATGCAATGTCATCTAGTCAATGGGAACCAGAGCTCAGCGGAATGTCATCTAGTAAGGAGAAGCAGAGCTCCACTGAATGTCATCCAGTCAACGGGAAACAGAGAACCGCGGAATGTCATCTAGTCAACAGGAAACTGAGCTCCGCGGTATGTCATCTAGTCAACGAGAGCCAGAGCTCCTCGGAATGTCATCCAGTCAACGTAAAACAGAGCTGCACGGAATGTCATCTAGTCAATGGGAACCAAAGCCCCACGCAATGTCATCTAGTGAACAGGCACCAGAGCTCCGCGGAATGCCATCTAGTCAACGGGAACCAGAGTTCCACGGAATATCATCTGGTCAACAGCAACCAGAGCTCCGCGGAATGTCATCCAGTCAACGGGAACCAGAGCTCAGCGGAATGTCATCTGGTAAGGAGAAGCAGAGCTCCACGGAATGTCATCCAGTCAACGGGAAGCAGAGCACCGCGGAATGTCATGTAGTCAACGGGAACCGGAGCTACATGGAATGTCACCTAGTCAACGGGAACCAGAGATCCGCAGAATGCCATCTGAGCAACAGGAAATAGAGCTCCGCAGAATATCATCTACTCAACGGGAACCAGAGCCCTACGCAATGACATCCAGTCAATGGGAACCAGAGCTACACGGAATGTCGTCTAGTCAACCGGAACCAGAGCTCCGCGGAATGTCATCTAGTCAACAGGAAGCAGAGTTCCACGGAATGTCATCGAGTCAACGGGAACCAGAGCTGCACGGAATGCCATCCAGTCAATGGGAACCAGAGCTCCGAGGAATGTCATCTAGTCGACGGGAACCAGAGCTCCATGGAATGTCATCTAGTCAAGGGAACCAGAGCTCACGGAATATCATCCAGGAAACGGAAAACAGAGCTGCATGGAATGTCATCTAGTCAACGGGAACCAAAGCCCCATGCAATGTCATCTAGTCAATGGGAACCAGAGCTCAGCGGAATGTCATCTAGTAAGGAGAAGCAGAGCTCCACTGAATGTCATCCAGTCAACGGGAAACAGAGAACCGCGGAATGTCATCTAGTCAACAGGAAACTGAGCTCCGCGGTATGTCATCTAGTCAACGAGAGCCAGAGCTCCTCGGAATGTCATCCAGTCAACGTAAAACAGAGCTGCACGGAATGTCATCTAGTCAATGGGAACCAAAGCCCCACGCAATGTCATCTAGTGAACAGGCACCAGAGCTCCGCGGAATGCCATCTAGTCAACGGGAACCAGAGCTCCACAGAATGTCATCTAGTCAACGTGAACCAGAGTTCCACGGAATATCATCTGGTCAACAGCAACCAGAGCTCCGCGGAATGTCATCCAGTCAACGGGAACCAGAGCTCAGCGGAATGTCATCTGGTAAGGAGAAGCAGAGCTCCACGGAATGTCATCCAGTCAACGGGAAGCAGAGCACCGCGGAATGTCATGTAGTCAACGGGAACCGGAGCTACATGGAATGTCACCTAGTCAACGGGAACCAGAGATCCGCAGAATGCCATCTGAGCAACAGGAAATAGAGCTCCGCAGAATATCATCTACTCAACGGGAACCAGAGCCCTACGCAATGACATCCAGTCAATGGGAACCAGAGCTACACGGAATGTCGTCTAGTCAACCGGAACCAGAGCTCCGCGGAATGTCATCTAGTCAACAGAAAGCAGAGTTCCACGGAATGTCATCGAGTCAACGGGAACCAGAGCTGCACGGAATGTCATCTATTGAACGGGAAGCAGAGCCCCACGCAATGTCATAGAAACATAGAAACATAGAAAATAGGTGCAGGAGTAGGTCATTCGTCCCTTCGAGACTGCACCGCCATTTATTATGATCATGGCTGATCAACCAACTCAGAACACCGCCCCGCCTTCCCTCCATACCCCCTGACCACCGTAGCCACAAGGGCCATACCTAACACCCTCTTAAATATAGCCAATGAACTGGCCTCAACTGTCATCTAGTCAACAGGAACCAGAGCTCCGCGGAAGGTCATCTAGACAACAGGAACCAGGTCCCCACGGAATGTCACACAGTCAACAGGAACCTGAGCTGCACGACATGTCATACAGTCAACGGGAACCAGAGCTCCACGGAGTTTCATCCAGTCAATGGGAACCAGAGCTCCGTGGAATGTCATCAAGTTAATGGGAAGCAGAGCTCAACGGAATGTCATCTAGTCAGCGGGAAGCAGAGGTCCGCAGAATGTTATCTAGTCAACGAGAACCAGAGCTCCAGGGAATGTCATCTAGTCAAAGGGAAGCAGAGCACCACGGGATGTCATCCAGTCAACGGAAAACAGAGTTCCACGGAATGTCATCTAGTCAACGGGGAGCAGAGTTCCACGGATAGTCTTCTAGTCAACGGGAACCAGAGCTCCGCCGAATATCATTTAGTCAACGGGAAACAGAACTCCGTGGAATGTCATCTAGTCGACGGGAACCAGAGCTCCATGGAATGTCATCCAGTTAACGGGAACCAGAGTTCCACGGAATGTCATCGCTCAACAGCAACCAGAGCTCTGTGGAATGTCATCCAGTCAATGGGAACCAGAGCTCACGGAATATCATACAGTCAACGGAAAACAGAGCTGCACGGAATGTCATCTAGTCAACGGGAACCAGAGCCCCATGCAATGTCGTCTAGTCAACGGGAACCGGAGCACAGCGGAATGTCATCTAGTACGGAGAAGCAGAGTTCCACGGAATGTCATCCAGTCAAAGGGAAACAGAGCACCGCGGAATGTTATCTAGTCAACGGGAACCAGAGCTACATGGAATGTCATCCAGCCAACGGAAACCAGAGCTCCACGGAATGTCATCTAGTCAACGGGAACCAGAGCTGCACAGAATGTCATCTCGTCAACAGGAACCTGAGCTCCGCGGTATGTCATCTAGTCAACGGGAGCCAGAGCTCCTCGGAATGTCATCCAGTCAATGGGAACCAGAGCTCCGCGGTATGTCATCTAGTCAACAGGAACCACAACTCCACGGAATGTCATCCAGTCAACGGGAACCAGAGTTCCACAGAATGTCATCTTGTCAACGGGAAGCAGAGCTCCACGTAATGTCATCCAGTCAACGGGAACCAGGGTTCCACGGAATATCATCTGGTCAACAGCAACCAGAGCTCCGCGGAATGTCATCCAGTCAACGGGAACCAGAGCTCCACGAAATATCATCCAGTCAACGTAAAACAGAGCTGCACGGAATGTCATGTAGTCAACGGGAACCAGAGCCCCACGCAATATCATCTAGTCAACGGGCACCAGAGCTCCGCGGAATGTCATCTAGTCAACGGGAACCAGAGCTCAGCGGAATGTCATCTAGTCAACGGGAACCAGAGCTCCACGGAATGTCATCTAGTCAGCGGAACCAGCGCTCCACGGAATGTCATCCTGTCAATGGGAACCAGAGCTCCACTTAATGTCATCCTGTCCACGGGAACCAGAGTTGCCCAGAATGTCATCTAGTCAACGGGAACCAGAGCTCCGCAGAATATCATCCACTCAACGGGAACCAGAGGTCCATGGAATGTCATCTAGTGAACGGGAACCAGAGCTCCACGAAATGTCATCTAGTCAAAGGGAACCAGTACTCTTTGGCATAACATCCACTCAACGGGAACCTGTGCTCCACGGAATATCATCCAGTCAACAGGAACCAGATCTCCACGGAATGTCATCCAGTCAACGGGAACCAGAGTTCCACAGAATGTCATCTAGTCAACGGGAAGCAGAGCTCCACTTAATGTCATCCAGTCAACGGGAACCAGAGTTCCACGGAATATCATCTGGTCAACGGCAACCAGAGCTCCGCGGAATGTCATCCAATCAACGGGAACCAGAGCTCCATGGAATGTCATCTACTCAACGGAAACCAGAGCTGCACGGAATGTCATCTAGTCAACGGGAACCAGAGCTGCACGGAATGTTATCTAGTCCACAGGAACCTGAGCTCTGCGGAATGTCATCTAGCCAACGGGAACCAGAGCTCCACGGAATGTCATCCAGTCAATGGGTACCAGAGCTCCGCGGAATGTCATCTAGTCAACGGAAAACAGAGCTCCACGGAATGTCATCCAGTCAGCGGCAACCAGAGTTCCACAGAATATCATCTAGTCAACGGGAAGCAGAGACCCACGGAATGTCATCTAGTCAACGGGAAGCAGAGTTCCACAGAATGTCCTCAGGTCAACGAGAACCAGAGTTCCACAGAATGTCACCTAGTCAACGGGAACCAGAGTTGCACAGAATGTCATCTAGTCAACGGGAACCAGAGTTGCACAGAATGTCATCTAGTCAACGGGAACCAGAGCTCCACGGAATGCCATCTATTCCACGGGTAGCAGAGCCCCACGCAATGTCATAGAAACGTAGAAACATAGAAAATAGGTGCAGGAGTAGGCCATTCGTCCCTTCGAGCCTGCACCGCCATTTATTATGATCATGGCTGATCAAGCAACTCAGAACACCGCCCCGCCTTCCCTCCATACCCCCTGACCCCCGTAGCCACAAGGGCCATATCTAACACTCTCTTAAATAAAGCCAATCAACTGGCCTCAACTGTCATCTAGTCAACAGGAACCAGAGCTCCGCGGAAGGTTATCTAGACAACAGGAACCAGGTCTCCACGGAATGACACCCAGTCAACAGGAGCCTGAGCTGCACGACATGTCATACAGTCAACGGGAACCACAGCTCCACGGAGTGTCATCCAGTCAATGGGAACCAGAGCTCCGCGGAATGTCATCAAGTTAATGGGAAGCAGGGCTCAACGGAATGTCATCCAGTCAGCGGGAAGCAGAGCTCCGCAGAATGTTATCTAGTCAACGAGAACCAGAGCTCCAGGGAATGTCATCTAGTCAACGGGAAGCAGAGCACCACGGGATGTCATCCAGTCAACAGGAAACAGAGTTCCACGGAATGTCATCTAGTCAACGGAAGCAGAGCTCCACGGAATGTCATCCAGTCAATGGGTACCAGAGCTCCACTTAATGTCATCCTGTCCACGGGAACCAGAGTTGCCCAGAATGTCATCTAGTCAACGGGAACCAGAGCTCCGCAGAATGACATCCACTCAACGGGAACCAGAGGTCCACGGAATGTCATCTAGTGAACGGGAACCAGAGCTGCACGGAATGTGATCTAGTCAACGGGAACCAGAGCTGCACGGAATGTTATCTAGTCCACAGGAACCTGAGCTCTGCGGAATGTCATCTAGTCAACGGGAACCAGAGCTCCACGGAATGTCATCCAGTCAATGGGTACCAGAGGTCCGCGGAATGTCATCCAGTCAACGGGAAACAGAGCTCCACGGAATGTCATCCAGTCAACGGCAACCAGAGTTCCACAGAATATCATCTAGTCAACGGGAAACAGAGACCCACGGAATGTCATCTTGTCAACGGAAACCAGAGCTCCGCGGAATGTCATCTAGTCAACGGAACCAGAGCTCCACGGAATGTTATCCAGTCAATGGGAACCATAGCTCCACTTAATGTCATCGTGTCAACGGGAATCAGAGTTGCACAGAATGTCACCTAGTCAACGGGAACCAGAGCTCCAGACAATGTCATCCAGTCAAGGGGAAGCAGAGCTCCACGGAATGTCATCTTATCAACAGGAAATAGAGCTCCCCAGAATGTCATCTACTCAACGGGAACCAGAGCCCTACGCAATGACATCCAGTCAATGGGAACCAGAGCTACACGGAATGTCGTCTAGTCAACCATAACCAGTACTCCGCGGAATGTCATCTAGTCAACGGGAAACAGAGCTCCACGGAATATCATCCAGTCAACGGGAACCAGAGCTGCACGGTATGTCATCTAGTCAACGGGAACCAGAGCCCCACGCAATGTCATCCAGACAACAGGAACCAGAGCTCCACGGAATGTCATCTAGTCCACAGGAACCTGAGCTGCACGGAATGTCATCCAGTCAACTGGAAACAGAGCTCCGCAGAATGTTATCTAGTCAACGGGAACCAGAGCTCCATGGAATGTCATCTAGTCAACGGGAAGCAGAGTTCCACAGAATGTCATCAGGTCAACGAGAACCAGAGTTCCACAGAATGTCATCTGGTCAACGGGAACCAGAGTTGCACAGAATGTCATCTAGTCACGGGAACCAGAGCTCCACGGAATGTCATCTATTCAACGGGAAGCAGAGCCCCACACAATGTCATCTAGTCAACAGGAACCAGAGCTCCGCGGAATGTCATCTAGTTAACGGGAAGCGGAGGTCCACGGAATGTCATCTAGTCAACGGGAACCAGAGCTCCACGGAAAGTCATCTAGTCAACGGAACCAGAGCTCCACGGAATGTCATCCAGTCAATGGGAACTAGAGCTCCACTAAATGTCATCCTGTCCACGGGAACTAGAGTTGCCCAGAATGTTATCTAGTCAACGGGAACCAGAGCTCCGCAGAATGTCATCCACTCAACGGGAACCAGAGCTCCACGGAATGTCATCTGATCAACAGGTACCAGAGCTCCGCGGAATGTCATCTAGTGAACGGGAACCAGAGCTCCACGGAATGACATCTAGTCAACGGGAACCAGAGCTCTGTGGAATAACATCCACTCAACGGGAACCAGAGCTCACGGAATATCATCCAGTCAACGGAAAACAGAGCTGCACAGAATGTCATCTAGTCAACGGGAACCAGAGTTGCACGGAATGACATCCAGTCAATGGGAACCAGAGCTCGGTAGAATGTCATCTAGTCGACTGGAACCAGAGATCCATGGAATGTCATTTAGTTAACGGGAACCAGAGTTCCACGAAATGTCATCCAGTCAAGGTAAAACAGAGCTGCACGGAATGTCATCTAGTCAACGGGAAGCAGAGACCCACGGAATGTCATCTAGTCAACGGGAAGCAGAGTTCCACAGAATGTCCTCAGGTCAACGAGAACCAGAGTTCCACAGAATGTCACCTAGTCAACGGGAACCAGAGTTGCACAGAATGTCATCTAGTCAACGGGAACCAGAGTTGCACAGAATGTCATCTAGTCAATGGGAACCAGAGCTCCACGGAATGCCATCTATTCCACGGGTAGCAGAGCCCCACGCAATGTCATAGAAACGTAGAAACATAGAAAATAGGTGCAGGAGTAGGCCATTCGTCCCTTCGAGCCTGCACCGCCATTTATTATGATCATGGCTGATCAAGCAACTCAGAACACCGCCCCGCCTTCCCTCCATACCCCCTGACCCCCGTAGCCACAAGGGCCATATCTAACACTCTCTTAAATAAAGCCAATCAACTGGCCTCAACTGTCATCTAGTCAACAGGAACCAGAGCTCCGCGGAAGGTTATCTAGACAACAGGAACCAGGTCTCCACGGAATGACACCCAGTCAACAGGAGCCTGAGCTGCACGACATGTCATACAGTCAACGGGAACCACAGCTCCACGGAGTGTCATCCAGTCAATGGGAACCAGAGCTCCGCGGAATGTCATCAAGTTAATGGGAAGCAGGGCTCAACGGAATGTCATCCAGTCAGCGGGAAGCAGAGCTCCGCAGAATGTTATCTAGTCAACGAGAACCAGAGCTCCAGGGAATGTCATCTAGTCAACGGGAAGCAGAGCACCACGGGATGTCATCCAGTCAACAGGAAACAGAGTTCCACGGAATGTCATCTAGTCAACGGAAGCAGAGCTCCACGGAATGTCATCCAGTCAATGGGTACCAGAGCTCCACTTAATGTCATCCTGTCCACGGGAACCAGAGTTGCCCAGAATGTCATCTAGTCAACGGGAACCAGAGCTCCGCAGAATGACATCCACTCAACGGGAACCAGAGGTCCACGGAATGTCATCTAGTGAACGGGAACCAGAGCTGCACGGAATGTGATCTAGTCAACGGGAACCAGAGCTGCACGGAATGTTATCTAGTCCACAGGAACCTGAGCTCTGCGGAATGTCATCTAGTCAACGGGAACCAGAGCTCCACGGAATGTCATCCAGTCAATGGGTACCAGAGGTCCGCGGAATGTCATCCAGTCAACGGGAAACAGAGCTCCACGGAATGTCATCCAGTCAACGGCAACCAGAGTTCCACAGAATATCATCTAGTCAACGGGAAACAGAGACCCACGGAATGTCATCTTGTCAACGGAAACCAGAGCTCCGCGGAATGTCATCTAGTCAACGGAACCAGAGCTCCACGGAATGTTATCCAGTCAATGGGAACCATAGCTCCACTTAATGTCATCGTGTCAACGGGAATCAGAGTTGCACAGAATGTCACCTAGTCAACGGGAACCAGAGCTCCAGACAATGTCATCCAGTCAAGGGGAAGCAGAGCTCCACGGAATGTCATCTTATCAACAGGAAATAGAGCTCCCCAGAATGTCATCTACTCAACGGGAACCAGAGCCCTACGCAATGACATCCAGTCAATGGGAACCAGAGCTACACGGAATGTCGTCTAGTCAACCATAACCAGTACTCCGCGGAATGTCATCTAGTCAACGGGAAACAGAGCTCCACGGAATATCATCCAGTCAACGGGAACCAGAGCTGCACGGTATGTCATCTAGTCAACGGGAACCAGAGCCCCACGCAATGTCATCCAGACAACAGGAACCAGAGCTCCACGGAATGTCATCTAGTCCACAGGAACCTGAGCTGCACGGAATGTCATCCAGTCAACTGGAAACAGAGCTCCGCAGAATGTTATCTAGTCAACGGGAACCAGAGCTCCATGGAATGTCATCTAGTCAACGGGAAGCAGAGTTCCACAGAATGTCATCAGGTCAACGAGAACCAGAGTTCCACAGAATGTCATCTGGTCAACGGGAACCAGAGTTGCACAGAATGTCATCTAGTCACGGGAACCAGAGCTCCACGGAATGTCATCTATTCAACGGGAAGCAGAGCCCCACACAATGTCATCTAGTCAACAGGAACCAGAGCTCCGCGGAATGTCATCTAGTTAACGGGAAGCGGAGGTCCACGGAATGTCATCTAGTCAACGGGAACCAGAGCTCCACGGAAAGTCATCTAGTCAACGGAACCAGAGCTCCACGGAATGTCATCCAGTCAATGGGAACTAGAGCTCCACTAAATGTCATCCTGTCCACGGGAACTAGAGTTGCCCAGAATGTTATCTTGTCAACGGGAACCAGAGCTCCGCAGAATGTCATCCACTCAACGGGAACCAGAGCTCCACGGAATGTCATCTGATCAACAGGTACCAGAGCTCCGCGGAATGTCATCTAGTGAACGGGAACCAGAGCTCCACGGAATGACATCTAGTCAACGGGAACCAGAGCTCTGTGGAATAACATCCACTCAACGGGAACCAGAGCTCACGGAATATCATCCAGTCAACGGAAAACAGAGCTGCACGGAATGTCATCTAGTCAACGGGAACCAGAGTTGCACGGAATGACATCCAGTCAATGGGAACCAGAGCTCGGTAGAATGTCATCTAGTCGACTGGAACCAGAGATCCATGGAATGTCATTTAGTTAACGGGAACCAGAGTTCCACGAAATGTCATCCAGTCAAGGTAAAACAGAGCTGCACGGAATGTCATCTAGTCAACGGGAACCAGAGCCCCACGCAATGTCATCTAGTCAACGGGCACCAGAGCTCCGCGGAATGTCATCTAGTCAACGGGAACCAGAGCTCAGCGGAATGTCTTCTAGTTAACGGGAAGCGGAGGTACACGGAATGTCATCTAGTCAACGGGAACCAGAGCTCTGTGGAATAACATCCACTCAACGGGAAACTGTGCTCCACGGAATAACATCTAATCAACAGGAACCCGAGCTCCACGGAATGTCATCCAGTCAACGGGAACCAGAGTTCCACAGAATGTCATCTAGTCAACGGAAACCAGAGCTGCACGGAATGTCATCTACTCAACTGGACCTGAGCTTCGCGGAATGACATCTAGTCAACGGGAACCAGAGCTGCACGGAATGTCAGGTAGTCAACGAGAACCAGAGCCCCATGCCATGTCATCCAGTCAACGGGAACCAGAGCTCAGCGGAATGTCATCTAGTAAGGAGTAGCAGAGCTCCACTGAATGTCATCCAGTCAACGGGAAGCAGAGCACCGCGGAATGTCATCTAGTCAACGGGAACCAGAGCTACATGGAATGTCATCCAGTCAACGGGAACCAGAGCTCCACGGAATGTCATCTAGTCAACGGGAACCAGAGATGCACAGAATGTCATCTAGTCAACAGGAACCTGAGCTCCGCGGTATGTCATCTAGTTAACGGGAAGCGGAGGTCCACGGAATGTCATCTAGTCAACGGGAACCAGAGCTCCACGGAATGTCATCTAGTCAACGGAACCAGAGCTCCACGGAATGTCATCCAGTCAATGTGAACCAGAGCTCCACTAAATGTCATCCTGTCCACGGGAACTAGAGTTGCCCAGAATGTTATCTAGTCAACGGGAACCAGAGCTCCGCAGAATGTCATCCACTCAACGGGAACCAGAGCTCCACGGAATGTCATCTGATCAACAGGAACCAGAGCTCCGCGGAATGTCATCTAGTGAACGGGAACCAGAGCTCCACGGAATGACATCTAGTCAACGGGAACCAGAGCTCTGTGGAATAACATCCACTCAACGGGAACCTGTGCTCCACGGAATACCATCTAGTCAACAGGAACCAGAGTTCCACAGAATGTCATCTAGTCAACGGAAACCAGAGCTGCACGGAATGTCATCTATTCAACTGGAACCTGAGCTTCGCGGAATCACATCTAGTCAACGGGAACCAGAGTTGCACGGAATGTCATCCAGTCAATGGGAACCAGAGCTCCGTGGAATGTCATCTAGTCGACTGGAACCAGAGCTCCGCAGAATGCCATTTAGTTAACGGGAACCAGAGTTCCACGGAATTTCATCTGGTCAACTCAACCAGATCTCCGCGGAATGTCATCCAGTCAACGGGAAACAGAGTTGCACGGAATGACATCCAGTCAATGGGAACCAGAGCTCGGTGGAATGTCATCTAGTCGACTGGAACCAGAGATCCATGGAATGTCATTTAGTTAACGGGAACCAGAGTTCCACGAAATGTCATCCAGTCAAGGTAAAACAGAGCTGCACGGAATGTCATCTAGTCAACGGGAACCAGAGCCCCACGCAATGTCATCTAGTCAACGGGCACCAGAGCTCCGCGGAATGTCATCTAGTCAACGGGAACCAGAGCTCAGCGGAATGTCATCTAGTTAACGGGAAGCGGAGGTCCACGGAATGTCATCTAGTCAACGGGAACCAGAGCTCTGTGGAATAACATCCACTCAACGGGAACCTGTGCTCCACGGAATAACATCTAATCAACAGGAACCAGAGCTCCACGGAATGTCATCCAGTCAACGGGAACCAGAGTTCCACAGAATGTCATCTAGTCAACGGAAACCAGAGCTGCACGGAATGTCATATAGTCAACTGGAACCTGAGCTTCGCGGAATGACATCTAGTCAACGGGAACCAGAGCTGCACGGAATGTCAGGTAGTCAACGAGAACCAGAGCCCCATGCCATGTCATCCAGTCAACGGGAACCAGAGCTCAGCGGAATGTCATCTAGTAAGGAGTAGCAGAGCTCCACTGAATGTCATCCAGTCAACGGGAAGCAGAGCACCGCGGAATGTCATCTAGTCAACGGGAACCAGAGCTACACGGAATGTCATCCAGTCAACGGGAACCAGAGCTCCACGAAATGTCATCTAGTCAACGGGAACCAGAGCTCCACGGAATGTCATCTAGTCTACGGGAAGCAGAGTTCCACAGAATGTCATCAGGTCAACGAGAACCAGAGTTCCTCAGAATGTCATCTAGTCAACAGGAGCCAGAGCTCCGCGGAATGTCACCTAGTTAACGGGAAGCGGAGTTCCACGGAATGTCATCTAGTCAACGGGGACCAGAGCTCCGCGGTATATCATCTAGTCAACAGGAACCAGAGCTCCACGGAATGTCATCCAGTCAACGGCACCAAAGTTTCACAGAATGTCATCTAGTCAACGGGATGCAGAGCTCCACGTAATGTCATCCAGTCAACGGGAACCAGAGTTCCACGGAATATCATCTGGTCAACAGCAACCAGAGCTCCGCGGAATGTCATCCAGTCAACGGGAACCAGAGTTCCACGAAATGTCATCCAGTCAAGGTAAAACAGAGCTGCACGGAATGCCATCTCGTCAACGGGAACCAGAGCCCCACGCAATGTCATCTAGTCAACGGGCACCAGAGCTCCGCGGGATGTCATCTAGTCAACGGGAACCAGAGCTCAGCGGAATGTCATCTAGTTAACGGGAAGCGGAGGTCCACGGAATGTCATCTAGTCAACGGGAACCAGAGCTCCACGGAATGTCATCTAGTCAACGGGAAGCAGAGCTCCACGCAATGTCATCTAGTCAACGGGAACCAGAGCTCAGCGGAATGTCATCTAGTAAGGAGAAGCAGAGCTCCACGGAATGTCATCTATTCCACAGGAACCTGAGCTGCACGGAATGTCATCCAGTCAACTGGAACCAGAGCTCCGCAGAATGTTATCCAGTCAACGGGAACCAGAGCTCCACGGAATGTCATCTAGTCAACGGGAAGCAGAGTTCCACAGAATGTCATCAGGTCAACGAGAACCAGAGTTCCTCAGAATGTCATCTAGTCAACAGGAACCAGAGCTCCGCGGAATGTCATCTAGTTAACGGGAAGCGGAGGTCCACGGAATGTCATCTAGTCAACGGGAACCAGAGCTCCACGGAATGTCATCTAGTCAACGGAACCAGAGCTCCACGGAATGTCATCCAGTCAATGGGAACCAGAGCTCCACTAAATGTCATCCTGTCCACGGGAACTAGAGTTGCCCAGAATGTTATCTAGTCAACGGGAACCAGAGCTCCGCAGAATGTCATCCACTCAACGGGAACCAGAGCTCCACGGAATGTCATCTGATCAACAGGTACCAGAGCTCCGCGGAATGTCATCTAGTGAACGGGAACCAGAGCTCCACGGAATGACATCTAGTCAACGGGAACCAGAGCTCTGTGGAATAACATCCACTCAACGGGAACCTGTGCTCCACGGAATACCATCTAGTCAACAGGAACCAGAGCTCCACGGAATGTCATCCAGTCAACGGGAACCAGAGTTCCACAGAATGTCATCTAGTCAACGGAAACCCGAGCTGCACGGAATGTCATCTATTCAACTGGAACCTGAGCTTCTCGGAATCACATCTAGTCAACGGGAACCAGAGTTGCACGGAATGTCATCCAGTCAACGGAAAACAGAGCTGCACGGAATGTCATCTAGTCAACGGGAACCAGAGTTGCACGGAATGACATCCAGTCAATGGGAACCAGAGCTCGGTGGAATGTCATCTAGTCGACTGGAACCAGAGATCCATGGAATGTCATTTAGTTAACGGGAACCAGAGTTCCACGAAATGTCATCCAGTCAAGGTAAAACAGAGAAGCACGGAATGTCATCTAGTCAACGGGAACCAGAGCTCCGCGGAATGTCATCTTGTCAACGGGAACCAGAGCTCAGCGGAATGTCATCTAGTTAACGGGAAGCGGAGGTCCACGGAATGTCATCTAGTCAACGGGAACCAGAGCTCTGTGGAATAACATCCACTCAACGGGAACCTGTGCTCCACGGAATAACATCTAATCAACAGGAACCAGAGCTCCACGGAATGTCATCCAGTCAACGGGAACCAGAGTTGCACGGAATGTCATCCAGTCAATGGGAACCAGAGCTCCGTGGAATGTCATCAAGTCGACTGGAACCTAGAGCTCCATGGAATGCCATTTAGTTAACGGGAACCAGAGTTCCACGGAATATCATCTGGTCAACTCAACCAGATCTCCGCGGAATGTCATCCACTCAACAGGAACCAGAGCTCACGGAATATCATCCAGTCAACGGAAAACAGAGCTGCACGGAATGTCATCTAGTCAACGGGAACCAGAGTTGCACGGAATGACATCCAGTCAATGGGAACCAGAGCTCGGTGGAATGTCATCTAGTCGACTGGAACCAGAGATCCATGGAATGTCATTTAGTTAACGGGAACCAGAGTTCCACGAAATGTCATCCAGTCAAGGTAAAACAGAGCTGCACGGAATGTCATCTAGTCAACGGGAACCAGAGTTGCACGGAATGACATCCAGTCAATGGGAACCAGAGCTCGGTGGAATGTCATCTAGTCGACTGGAACCAGAGATCCATGGAATGTCATTTAGTTAACGGGAACCAGAGTTCCACGAAATGTCATCCAGTCAATGTAAAACAGAGCTGCACGGAATGTCATCTAGTCAACGGGAACCAGAGCCCCACACAATGTCATCTAGTCAACGGGCACCAGAGCTCCGCGGAATGTCATCTAGTCAACGGGAACCAGAGCTCAGCGGAATGTCATCTAGTTAACGGGAAGCGGAGGTCCACGGAATGTCATCTAGTCAACGGGAACCAGAGCTCTGTGGAATAACATCCACTCAACGGGAACCTGTGCTCCACGGAACAACATCTAATCAGCAGGAACCAGAGCTCCACGGAATGTCATCCAGTCAACGGGAACCAGAGTTCCACAGAATGTCATCTAGTCAACGGAAACCAGAGCTGCACGGAATGTCATCTAGTCAACTGGAACCTGAGCTTCGCGGAATGACATCTAGTCAACGGGAACCAGAGCTGCACGGAATGTCAGGTAGTCAACGAGAACCAGAGCCCCATGCCATGTCATCCAGTCAACGGGAACCAGAGCTCAGCGGAATGTCATCTAGTAAGGAGTAGCAGAGCTCCACTGAATGTCATCCAGTCAACGGGAAGCAGAGCACCGCGGAATGTCATCTAGTCAACGGGAACCAGAGCTCCACGGAATGTCATCTAGTCAACGGGAACCAGAGCTGCACAGAATGTCATCTACTCAACAGGAACCTGAGCTCCGCGGTATTTCATCGAGATAACGGGAGCCAGAGCTCATCGGAATGTCATCCAGTCAATGGGAACCAGTGCTCCGCGGTATATCATCTAGTCAACAGGACCCAGAGCTCCACGGAATGTCATCCAGTCAACGGCACCAAAGTTCCACAGAATGTCATCTAGTCAACGGGATGCAGAGCTCCACGTAATGTCATCCAGTCAACGGGAACCAGAGTTCCACGGAATATCATCTGGTCAACAGCAACCAGAGCTCCGCGGAATGTCATCCAGTCAACGGGAACCAGAGTTCCACGAAATGTCATCCAGTCAAGGTAAAACAGAGCTGCACGGAATGTCATCTCGTCAACGGGAACCAGAGCCCCACGCAATGTCATCTAGTCAACGGGCACCAGAGCTCCGCGGGATGTCATCTAGTCAACGGGAACCAGAGCTCAGCGGAATGTCATCTAGTTGACGGGAAGCGGAGGTCCACGGAATGTCATCTAGTCAACGGGAACCAGAGCTCCACGGAATGTCATCTAGTCAACGGGAACCAGAGCTCAGCGGAATGTCATCTAGTAAGGAGAAGCAGAGCTCCACGGAATGTCATCTAGTCAACGGAAACCCGAGCTGCACGGAATGTCATCTATTCAACTGGAACCTGAGCTTCGCGGAATCACATCTAGTCAACGGGAACCAGAGTTGCACGGAATGTCATCCAGTCAATGGGAACCAGAGCTCCGTGGAATGTCATCTAGTCGACTGGAACCAGAGCTCCATGGAATGCCATTTAGTTAACGGGAACCAGAGTTCCACGGAATATCATCTGGTCAACTCAACCAGATCTCCGCGGAATGTCATCCAGTCAACGGGAACCAGAGCTCACAGAATATCATCCAGTCAACGGAAAACAGAGCTGCACGGAATGTCATCTAGTCAACGGGAACCAGAGTTGCACGGAATGACATCCAGTCAATGGGAACCAGAGCTCGGTGGAATGTCATCTAGTCGACTGGAACCAGAGATCCATGGAATGTCATTTAGTTAACGGGAACCAGAGTTCCACGAAATGTCATCCAGTCAAGGTAAAACAGAGAAGCACGGAATGTCATCTAGTCAACGGGAACCAGAGCCCCACGCAATGTCATCTAGTCAACGGGCACCAGAGCTCCGCGGAATGTCATCTTGTCAACGGGAACCAGAGCTCAGCGGAATGTCATCTAGTTAACGGGAAGCGGAGGTCCACGGAATGTCATCTAGTCAACGGGAACCAGAGCTCTGTGGAATAACATCCACTCAACGGGAACCTGTGCTCCACGGAATAACATCTAATCAACAGGAACCAGAGCTCCACGGAATGTCATCCAGTCAACGGGAACCAGAGTTGCACGGAATGTCATCCAGTCAATGGGAACCAGAGCTCCGTGGAATGTCATCTAGTCGACTGGAACCAGAGCTCCATGGAATGCCATTTAGTTAACGGGAACCAGAGTTCCACGGAATATCATCTGGTCAACTCAACCAGATCTCCGCGGAATGTCATCCACTCAACAGGAACCAGAGCTCACGGAATATCATCCAGTCAACTGAAAACAGAGCTGCACGGAATGTCATCTAGTCAACGGGAACCAGAGTTGCACGGAATGACATCCAGTCAATGGGAACCAGAGCTCGGTGGAATGTCATCTAGTCGACTGGAACCAGAGATCCATGGAATGTCATTTAGTTAACGGGAACCAGAGTTCCACGAAATGTCATCCAGTCAAGGTAAAACAGAGCTGCACGGAATGTCATCTAGTCAACGGGAACCAGAGCTCAGCGGAATGTCATCTAGTTGACGGGAAGCGGAGGTCCACGGAATGTCATCTAGTCAACGGGAACCAGAGCTCCACGGAATGTCATCTAGTCAACGGGAACCAGAGCTCAGCGGAATGTCATCTAGTAAGGAGAAGCAGAGCTCCACGGAATGTCATCTAGTCAACGGAAACCCGAGCTGCACGGAATGTCATCTATTCAACTGGAACCTGAGCTTCGCGGAATCACATCTAGTCAACGGGAACCAGAGTTGCACGGAATGTCATCCAGTCAATGGGAACCAGAGCTCCGTGGAATGTCATCTAGTCGACTGGAACCAGAGCTCCATGGAATGCCATTTAGTTAACGGGAACCAGAGTTCCACGGAATATCATCTGGTCAACTCAACCAGATCTCCGCGGAATGTCATCCAGTCAACGGGAACCAGAGCTCACAGAATATCATCCAGTCAACGGAAAACAGAGCTGCACGGAATGTCATCTAGTCAACGGGAACCAGAGTTGCACGGAATGACATCCAGTCAATGGGAACCAGAGCTCGGTGGAATGTCATCTAGTCGACTGGAACCAGAGATCCATGGAATGTCATTTAGTTAACGGGAACCAGAGTTCCACGAAATGTCATCCAGTCAAGGTAAAACAGAGAAGCACGGAATGTCATCTAGTCAACGGGAACCAGAGCCCCACGCAATGTCATCTAGTCAACGGGCACCAGAGCTCCGCGGAATGTCATCTTGTCAACGGGAACCAGAGCTCAGCGGAATGTCATCTAGTTAACGGGAAGCGGAGGTCCACGGAATGTCATCTAGTCAACGGGAACCAGAGCTCTGTGGAATAACATCCACTCAACGGGAACCTGTGCTCCACGGAATAACATCTAATCAACAGGAACCAGAGCTCCACGGAATGTCATCCAGTCAACGGGAACCAGAGTTGCACGGAATGTCATCCAGTCAATGGGAACCAGAGCTCCGTGGAATGTCATCTAGTCGACTGGAACCAGAGCTCCATGGAATGCCATTTAGTTAACGGGAACCAGAGTTCCACGGAATATCATCTGGTCAACTCAACCAGATCTCCGCGGAATGTCATCCACTCAACAGGAACCAGAGCTCACGGAATATCATCCAGTCAACTGAAAACAGAGCTGCACGGAATGTCATCTAGTCAACGGGAACCAGAGTTGCACGGAATGACATCCAGTCAATGGGAACCAGAGCTCGGTGGAATGTCATCTAGTCGACTGGAACCAGAGATCCATGGAATGTCATTTAGTTAACGGGAACCAGAGTTCCACGAAATGTCATCCAGTCAAGGTAAAACAGAGCTGCACGGAATGTCATCTAGTCAACGGGAACCAGAGTTGCACGGAATGACATCCAGTCAATGGGAACCAGAGCTCGGTAGAATGTCATCTAGTCGACTGGAACCAGAGATCCATGGAATGTCATTTAGTTAACGGGAACCAGAGTTCCACGAAATGTCATCCAGTCAATGTAAAACAGAGCTGCACGGAATGTCATCTAGTCAACGGGAACCAGAGCCCCACACAATGTCATCTAGTCAACGGGCACCAGAGCTCCGCGGAATGTCATCTAGTCAACGGGAACCAGAGCTCAGCGGAATGTCATCTAGTTAACGGGAAGCGGAGGTCCACGGAATGTCATCTAGTCAACGGGAACCAGAGCTCTGTGGAATAACATCCACTCAACGGGAACCTGTGCTCCGCGGAACAACATCTAATCAACAGGAACCAGAGCTCCACGGAATGTCATCCAGTCAACGGGAACCAGAGTTCCACAGAATGTCATCTAGTCAACGGAAACCAGAGCTGCACGGAATGTCATCTAGTCAACTGGAACCTGAGTTTCGCGGAATGACATCTAGTCAACGGGAACCAGAGCTGCACGGAATGTCAGGTAGTCAACGAGAACCAGAGCCCCATGCCATGTCATCCAGTCAACGGGAACCAGAGCTCAGCGGAATGTCATCTAGTAAGGAGTAGCAGAGCTCCACTGAATGTCATCCAGTCAACGGGAAGCAGAGCACCGCGGAATGTCATCTAGTCAACGGGAACCAGAGCTACATGGAATGTCATCCAGTCAACGGGAACCAGAGCTCCACGGAATGTCATCTAGTCAACGGGAACCAGAGCTGCACAGAATGTCATCTACTCAACAGGAACCTGAGCTCCGCGGTATTTCATCGAGATAACGGGAGCCAGAGCTCATCGGAATGTCATCCAGTCAATGGGAACCAGAGCTCCGCGGTATATCATCTAGTCAACAGGACCCAGAGCTCCACGGAATGTCATCCAGTCAACGGCACCAAAGTTCCACAGAATGTCATCTAGTCAACGGGATGCAGAGCTCCACGTAATGTCATCCAGTCAACGGGAACCAGAGTTCCACGGAATATCATCTGGTCAACAGCAACCAGAGCTCCGCGGAATGTCATCCAGTCAACGGGAACCAGAGTTCCACGAAATGTCATCCAGTCAAGGTAAAACAGAGCTGCACGGAATGTCATCTCGTCAACGGGAACCAGAGCCCCACGCAATGTCATCTAGTCAACGGGCACCAGAGCTCCGCGGGATGTCATCTAGTCAACGGGAACCAGAGCTCAGCGGAATGTCATCTAGTTAACGGGAAGCGGAGGTCCACGGAATGTCATCTAGTCAACGGGAACCAGAGCTCCACGGAATGTCATCTAGTCACCGGGAACCAGAGCTCAGCGGAATGTCATCTAGTAAGGAGAAGCAGAGCTCCACGGAATGTCATCTAGTCCACAGGAACCTGAGCTGCACGGAATGTCATCCAGTCAACTGGAACCAGAGCTCCGCAGAATGTTATCCAGTCAACGGGAACCAGAGCTCCGCGGAATGTCATCTCGTCAACGGGAAGCAGAGTTCCACAGAATGTCATCAAGTCAACGAGAACCAGAGTTCCTCAGAATGTCATCTAGTCAACAGGAACCAGAGCTCCGCAGAATGACATCCACTCAACGGGAAACAGAGGTCCACGGAATGTCATCTAGTGAACGGGAACCAGAGCTGCACGGAATGTGATCTAGTCAACGGGAACCAGAGCTGCACGGAATGTTATCTAGTCCACAGGAACCTGAGCTCTGCGGAATGTCATCTAGTCAACGGGAACCAGAGCTCCACGGAATGTCATCCAGTCAATGGGTACCAGAGCTCCGCGGAATGTCATCCAGTCAACGGGAAACAGAGCTCCACGGATTGTCATCCAGTCAACGGCAACCAGAGTTCCACAGAATATCATCTTGTCAACGGGAAACAGAGACCCACGGAATGTCATCTTGTCAACGGAAACCAGAGCTCCGCGGAATGTCATCTAGTCAACGGAACCAGAGCTCCACGGAATGTTATCCAGTCAATGGGAACCATAGCTCCACTTAATGTCATCGTGTCAACGGGAATCAGAGTTGCACAGAATGTCACTTAGTCAACGGGAACCAGAGCTCCAGACAATGTCATCCAGTCAACGGGAAGCAGAGCTCCACGGAATGTCATCTGATCAACAGGAAATAGAGCTCCCCAGAATGTCGTCTACTCAACGGGAACCAGAGCCCTACGCAATGACATCGAGTCAATGGGAACCAGAGCTACACGGAATGTCGTCTAGTCAACCGTAACCAGTACTCCGCGGAATGTCATCTAGTCAACGGGAAACAGAGCTCCACGGAATATCATCCAGTCAACGGGAACCAGAGCTGCACGGTATGTCATCTAGTCAACGGGAACCAGAGCCCCACGCAATGTCATCCAGACAACAGGAACCAGAGCTCCACGGAATGTCATCTAGTCCACAGGAACCTGAGCTGCACGGAATGTCATCCAGTCAACTGGAAACAGAGCTCCGCAGAATATTATCTAGACAACGGGAACCAGAGCTCCATGGAATGTCTTCTAGTCAACGGGAAGCAGACTTCCACAGAATGTCATCAGGTCAACGAGAACCAGAGTTCCACAGAATGTCATCTAGTCAACGGGAACCAGAGTGCACAGAATGTCATCTTGTCACGGGAACCAGAGCTCCACGGAATGTCATCTATTCAACGGGAAGCAGAGCCACACACAATGTCATCTAGTCAACAGGAACCAGAGCTCCGCGGAATGTCATCTAGTTAACGGGAAGCGGAGGTCCACGGAATGTCATCTAGTCAACGGGAACCAGAGCTCCACGGAATGTCATCTAGTCAACGGAACCAGAGCTCCACGGAATGTCATCCAGTCAATGGGAACCAGAGCTCCACTAAATGTCATCCTGTCCACGGGAACTAGAGTTGCCCAGAATGTTATCTAGTCAACGGGAAACAGAGCTCCGCAGAATGTCATCCACTCAACGGGAACCAGAGCTCCACGGAATGTCATCTGATCAACAGGTACCAGAGCTCCGCGGAATGTCATCTAGTGAACGGGAACCAGAGCTCCACGGAATGACATCTAGTCAACGGGAACCAGAGCTCTGTGGAATAACATCCACTCAACAGGAACCAGAGCTCACGGAATATCATCCAGTCAACGGAAAACAGAGCTGCACGGAATGTCATCTAGTCGACTGGAACCAGAGATCCATGGAATGTCATTTAGTTAACGGGAACCAGAGTTCCACGAAATGTCATCCAGTCAAGGTAAAACAGAGCTGCACGGAATGTCATCTAGTCAACGGGAACCAGAGCCCCACGCAATGTCATCTAGTCAACGGGCACCAGAGCTCCGCGGAATGTCATCTAGTCAACGGGAACCAGAGCTCAGCAGAGTGTCATCTAGTTAACGGGAAGCGGAGGTACACGGAATGTCATCTAGTCAACGGGAACCAGAGCTCTGTGGAATAACATCCACTCAAAGGGAACCTGTGCTCCACGGAATAACATCTAATCAACAGGAACCAGAGCTCCACGGAATGTCATCCAGTCAACGGGAACCAGAGTTCCACAGAATGTCATCTAGTCAACGGAAACCAGAGCTGCACGGAATGTCATCTAGTCAACTGGAACCTGAGCTTCGCGGAATGACATCTAGTCAACGGGAAACAGAGCTGCACGGAATGTCAGGTAGTCAACGAGAACCAGAGCCCCATGCCATGTCATCCAGTCAACGGGAACCAGAGCTCAGCGGAATGTCATCTAGTAAGGAGTAGCAGAGCTCCACTGAATGTCATCCAGTCAACGGGAAGCAGAGCACCGCGGAATGTCATCTAGTCAACGGGAACCAGAGCTACATGGAATGTCATCCAGTCAACGGGAACCAGAGCTCCACGGAATGTCATCTAGTCAACGGAACCAGAGCTCCACGGAATGTCATCCAGTCAATGGGAACCAGAGCTCCACTAAATGTCATCCTGTCCACGGGAACTAGAGTTGCCCAGAATGTTATCTAGTCAACGGGAACCAGAGCTCCGCAGAATGTCATCCACTCAACGGGAACCAGAGCTCCACGGAATGTCATCTGATCAACAGGTACCAGAGCTCCGCGGAATGTCATCTAGTGAACGGGAACCAGAGCTCCACGGAATGACATCTAGTCAACGGGAACCAGAGCTCTGTGGAATAACATCCACTCAACGGGAACCTGTGCTCCACGGAATACCATCTAGTCAACAGGAACCAGAGCTCCACGGAATGTCATCCAGTCAACGGGAACCAGAGTTCCACAGAATGTCATCTAGTCAAGGAAACCAGAGCTGCACGGAATGTCGTCTATTCAACTGGAACCTGAGCTTCGCGGAATCACATCTAGTCAACGGGAACCAGAGTTGCACGGAATGTCATCTAGTCAATGGGAACCAGAGCTCCGTGGAATGTCATCTAGTCGACTGGAACCAGAGCTCCATGGAATGCCATTTAGTTAACGGGAACCAGAGTTCGACGGAATATCATCTGGTCAACTCAACCAGATCTCCGCGGAATGTCATCCAGTCAACGGAAACCAGAGCTCACGGAATATCATCCAGTCAACGGAAAACAGAGCTGCACGGAATGTCATCTAGTCAACGGGAACCAGAGTTGCACGGAATGACATCCAGTCAATGGGAACCAGAGCTCGGTGGAATGTCATCTAGTCGACTGGAACCAGAGATCCATGGAATGTCATTTAGTTAACGGGAACCAGAGTTCCACGAAATGTCATCCAGTCAAGGTAAAACAGAGCTGCACGGAATGTCATCTAGTCAACGGGAACCAGAGCCCCACGCAATGTCATCTAGTCAACGGGCACCAGAGCTCCGCGGAATGTCATCTAGTCAACGGGAACCAGAGCTCAGCGGAATGTCATCTAGTTAACGGGAAGCGGAGGTACACGGAATGTCATCTAGTCAACGGGAACCAGAGCTCTGTGGAATAACATCCACTCAACGGGAACCTGTGCTCCACGGAATAACATCTAATCAACAGGAACCAGAGCTCCACGGACTGTCATCCAGTCAATGGGAACCAGAGTTCCACAGAATGTCATCTAGTCAACGGAAACCAGAGCTGCACGGAATGTCATCTAGTCAACTGGAACCTGAGCTTCGCGGAATGACATCTAGTCAACGGGAACCAGAGCTGCACGGAATGTCAGGTAGTCAACGAGAACCAGAGACCCATGCCATGTCATCCAGTCAACGGGAACCAGAGCTCAGCGGAATGTCATCTAGTAAGGAGTAGCAGAGCTCCACTGAATGTCATCCAGTCAACGGGAAGCAGAGCACCGCGGAATGTCATCTAGTCAACGGGAACCAGAGCTACACGGAATGTTATCCAGTCAACGGGAACCAGAGCTCCACGGAATGTCATCAAGTCAACGGGAACCAGAGCTCCACGGATTGTCATCTAGTCAACGGGAAGCAGAGTTCCACAGAATGTCATCAGGTCAACGAGAAACAGAGTTCCTCAGAATGTCATCTTGTCAACAGGAACCAGAGCTCCGCGGAATGTCATCTAGTTAACGGCACCAAAGTTCCACAGAATGTCATCTAGTCAACGGGATGCAGAGCTCCACGTAATGTCATCCAGTCAACGGGAACCAGAGTTCCACGGAATATCATCTGGTCAACAGCAACCAGAGCTCCGCGGAATGTCATCCAGTCAACGGGAACCAGTGTTCCACGAAATGTCATCCAGTCAAGGTAAAACAGAGCTGCACGGAATGTCATCTCGTCAACGGGAACCAGAGCCCCACGCAATGTCATCTAGTCAACGGGCACCAGAGCTCCGCGGGATGTCATCTAGTCAACGGGAACCAGAGCTCAGCGGAATGTCATCTAGTTAACGGTAACCAGAGCTCCACGGAATGTCATCTAGTCAACGGGAAGCAGAGCTCCACGCAATGTCATCTAGTCAACGGAAACCAGAGCTCAGCGGAATGTCATCTAGTAAGGAGAAGCAGAGCTCCACGGAATGTCATCTATTCCAGTGGAACCTGAGCTGCACGGAATGTCATCCAGTCAACTGGAACCAGAGCTCCGCAGAATGTTATCCAGTCAACGGGAACCAGAGCTCCACGGAATGTCATCTAGTCAACGGGAAGCAGAGTTCCACAGAATGTCATCAGGTCAACGAGAACCAGATTTCCTCAGAATGTCATCTAGTCAACAGGAACCAGAGCTCCGCGGAATGTCATCTAGTTAA
This sequence comes from Mobula birostris, assembly GCF_030028105.1. NCBI lineage: Eukaryota > Metazoa > Chordata > Chondrichthyes > Myliobatiformes > Myliobatidae > Mobula > Mobula birostris. The sequence goes on from NC_092379.1 coordinate 72,577,287, forward strand.
CGGGAAGCGGAGGTCCACGGAATGTCATCTAGTCAACGGGAACCAGAGCTCCACGGAATGTCATCTACTCAACGGAACCAGACCTCCACGGAATGTCATCTAGTAAGGAGAAGCAGAGCTCCACGGAATGTCATCTATTCCACAGGAACCTGAGCTGCACGGAATGTCATCCAGTCAACTGGAACCAGAGCTCCGCAGAATGTTATCCAGTCAACGGGAACCAGAGCTCCACGGAATGTCATCTAGTCAACGGGAAGCAGAGTTCCACAGAATGTCATCAGGTCAACGAGAACCAGAGTTCCTCAGAATGTCATCTAGTCAACAGGAACCAGAGCTCCGCGGAATGTCATCTAGTTAACGGGAAGCGGAGGTCCACGGAATGTCATCTAGTCAACGGGAACCAGAGCTCCACGGAATGTCATCTAGTCAACGGAACCAGAACTCCACGGAATGTCATCCAGTCAATGGGAACCAGAGCTCCACTAAATGTCATCCTGTCCACGGGAACTAGAGTTGCCCAGAATGTTATCTAGTCAACGGGAACCAGAGCTCTGCAGAATGTCATCCACTCAACGGGAACCAGAGCTCCACGGAATGTCATCTGATCAACAGGTACCAGAGCTCCGCGGAATGTCATCTAGTGAACGGGAACCAGAGCTCCACGGAATGACATCTAGTCAACGGGAACCAGAGCTCTGTGGAATAACATCCACTCAACGGGAACCTGTGCTCCACGGAATACTATCTAGTCAACAGGAACCAGAGCTCCACGGAATGTCATCCAGTCAACGGGAACCAGAGTTCCACAGAATGTCATCTAGTCAACGGAAACCAGAGCTGCACGGAATGTCATCTATTCAACTGGAAACTGAGCTTCGCGGAATCACATCTAGTCAACGGGAACCAGAGTTGCACGGAATGTCATCCAGTCAATGGGAACCAGAGCTCCGTGGAATGTCATCTAGTCGACTGGAACCAGAGCTCCATGGAATGCCATTTAGTTAACGGGAACCAGAGTTCCACGGAATATCATCTGGTCAACTCAACCAGATCTCCGCGGAATGTCATCCAGTCAACGGGAACCAGAGCTCACGGAATATTATCCAGTCAACGGAAAACAGAGCTGCACGGAATGTCATCTAGTCAACGGGAACCAGAGTTGCACGGAATGACATCCAGTCAATGGGAACCAGAGCTCGGTGGAATGTCATCTAGTCGACTGGAACCAGAGATCCATGGAATGTCATTTAGTTAACGGGAACCAGAGTTCCACGAAATGTCATCCAGTCAAGGTAAAACAGAGAAGCACGGAATGTCATCTAGTCAACGGGAACCAGAGCCCCACGCAATGTCATCTAGTCAACGGGCACCAGAGCTCCGCGGAATGTCATCTAGTCAACGGGAACCAGAGCTCAGCGGAATGTCATCTAGTTAACGGGAAGCGGAGGTCCACGGAATGTCATCTAGTCAACGGGAACCAGAGCTCTGTGGAATAACATCCACTCAACGGGAACCTGTGCTCCACGGAATAACATCTAATCAACAGGAACCAGAGCTCCACGGAATGTCATCCAGTCAACGGGAACCAGAGTTGCACGGAATGTCATCCAGTCAATGGGAACCAGAGCTCCGTGGAATGTCATCTAGTCGACTGGAACCAGAGCACCATGGAATGCCATTTAGTTAACGGGAACCAGAGTTCCACGGAATATCATCTGGTCAACTCAACCAGATCTCCGCGGAATGTCATCCAGTCAACGGGAACCAGAGCTCACGGAATATCATCCAGTCAACGGAAAACAGAGCTGCACGGAATGTCATCTAGTCAACGGGAACCAGAGTTGCACGGAATGACATCCAGTCAATGGGAACCAGAGCTCGGTGGAATGTCATCTAGTCGACTGGAACCAGAGATCCATGGAATGTCATTTAGTTAACGGGAACCAGAGTTCCACGAAATGTCATCCAGTCAAGGTAAAACAGAACTGCACGGAATGTCATCTAGTCAACGGGAACCAGAGTTGCACGGAATGACATCCAGTCAATGGGAACCAGAGCTCGGTGGAATGTCATCTAGTCGACTGGAACCAGAGATCCATGGAATGTCATTTAGTTAACGGGAACCAGAGTTCCACGAAATGTCATCTAGTCAACGGGCACCAGAGCTCCGCGGAATGTCACCTAGTCAACGGGAGCCAGAGCTCAGCGGAATATCATCTAGTTAACGGGAAGCGGAGGTCCACGGAATGTCATCTAGACAACGGGAACCAGAGCTCTGTGGAATAACATCCACTCAACGGGAACCTGTGCTCCACGGAATAACATCTAATCAACAGGAACCAGAGCTCCACGGAATGTCATCCAGTCAACGGGAACCAGAGTTCCACAGAATGTCATCTAGTCAACGGAAACCAGAGCTGCACGGAATGTCATCTAGTCAACTGGAACCTGAGCTTCGCGGAATGACATCTAGTCAACGGGAACCAGAGCTGCACGGAATGTCAGGTAGTCAACGAGAACCAGAGCCCCATGCCATGTCATCCAGTCAACGGGAACCAGAGCTCAGCGGAATGTCATCTAGTAAGGAGTAGCAGAGCTCCACTGAATGTCATCCAGTCAACGGGAAGCAGAGCACCGCGGAATGTCATCTAGTCAACGGGAACCAGAGCTACATGGAATGTCATCCAGTCAACGGGAACCAGAGCTCCACGGAATGTCATCTAGTCAACGGGAACCAGAGCTGCACAGAATGTCATCTAGTCAACAGGAACCTGAGCTCCGCGGTATGTCATCTAGATAACGGGAGCCAGAGCTCATCGGAATGTCATCCAGTCAGTGGGAACCAGAGCTCCGCGGTATATCATCTATTCAACAGGAACCAGAGCTCCACGGAATGTCATCCAGTCAACGGCACCAAAGTTCCACAGAATGTCATCTACTCAACGGGATGCAGAGCTCCACGTAATGTCATCCAGTCAACGGGAACCAGAGTTCCACGGAATATCATCTGGTCAACAGCAACCAGAGCTCCGCGGAATGTCATCCAGTCAACGGGAACCAGAGTTCCACGAAATGTCATCCAGTCAAGGTAAAACAGAGCTGCACGGAATGTCATCTCGTCAACGGGAACCAGAGCTCTGTGGAATAACATCCACTCAACGGGAACCTGTGCTCCACGGAATAACATCTAATCAACAGGAACCAGAGCTCCACGGACTGTCATCCAGTCAACGGGAACCAGAGTTCCACAGAATGTCATCTAGTCAACGGAAACCAGAGCTGCACGGAATGTCATCTAGTCAACTGGAACCTGAGCTTCGCGGAATGACATCTAGTCAACGGGAACCAGAGCTGCACGGAATGTCAGGTAGTCAACGAGAACCAGAGCCCCATGCCATGTCATCCAGTCAACGGGAACCAGAGCTCAGCGGAATGTCATCTAGTAAGGAGTAGCAGAGCTCCACTGAATGTCATCCAGTCAACGGGAAGCAGAGCACCGCGGAATGTCATCTAGTCAACGGGAACCAGAGCTACACGGAATGTCATCCAGTCAACGGGAACCAGAGCTCCACGGAATTTCATCTAGTCAACGGGAACCAGAGCTCCACGGATTGTCATCTAGTCAACGGGAAGCAGAGTTCCACAGAATGTCATCAGGTCAACGAGAACCAGAGTTCCTCAGAATGTCATCTAGTCAACAGGAACCAGAGCTCCGCGGAATGTCATCTAGTTAACGGGAAGCGGAGGTCCACGTAATGTCATCCAGTCAACGGGAACCAGTGTTCCACGGAATATCATCTGGTCAACAGCAACCAGAGCTCCGCGGAATGTCATCCAGTCAAGGTAAAACAGAGCTGCACGGAATGTCATCTCGTCAACGGGAACCAGAGCCCCACGCAATGTCATCTAGTCAACGGGCACCAGAGCTCCGCGGGATGTCATCTAGTCAACGGGAAGCAGAGCTCAGCGGAATGTCATCTAGTTAACGGGAAGCGGAGGTCCACGGAATGTCATCTAGTCAACGGGAACCAGAGCTCCACGGAATGTCATCTAGTCAACGGGAAGCAGAGCTCCACGCAATGTCATCTAGTCAACGGAAACCAGAGCTCAGCGGAATGTCATCTAGTAAGGAGAAGCAGAGCTCCACGGAATGTCATCTATTCCACAGGAACCTGAGCTGCACGGAATGTCATCCAGTCAACTGGAACCAGAGCTCCGCAGAATGTTATCCAGTCAACGGGAACCAGAGCTCCACGGAATGTCATCTAGTCAACGGGAAGCAGAGTTCCACAGAATGTCATCAGGTCAACGAGAACCAGAGTTCCTCAGAATGTCATCTAGTCAACAGGAACCAGAGCTCCGCGGAATGTCATCTAGTTAACGGGAAGCGGAGGTCCACGGAATGTCATCTAGTCAACGGGAACCAGAGCTCTGTGGAATAACATCCACTCAACGGGAACCTGTGCTCCACGGAATACTATCTAGTCAACAGGAACCAGAGCTCCACGGAATGTCATCCAGTCAACGGGAACCAGAGCTCAGCGGAATGTCATCTAGTTAACGGGAAGCGGAGGTACACGGAATGTCATCTAGTCAACGGGAACCAGAGCTCTGTGGAATAACATCCACTCAACGGGAACCTGTGCTCCACGGAATAACATCTAATCAACAGGAACCAGAGCTCCACGGACTGTCATCCAGTCAATGGGAACCAGAGTTCCACAGACTGTCATCTAGTCAACGGAAACCAGAGCTGCACGGAATGTCATCTAGTCAACTGGAACCTGAGCTTCGCGGAATGACATCTAGTCAACGGGAACCAGAGCTGCACGGAATGTCAGGTAGTCAACGAGAACCAGAGCCCCATGCCATGTCATCCAGTCAACGGGAACCAAAGCTCAGCGGAATGTCATCTAGTAAGGAGTAGCAGAGCTCCACTGAATGTCATCCAGTCAACGGGAAGCAGAGCACCGCGGAATGTCATCTAGTCAACGGGAACCAGAGCTACACGGAATGTCATCCAGTCAACGGGAACCAGAGCTCCACGGAATGTCATCAAGTCAACGGGAAACAGAGCTCCACGGATTGTCATCTAGTCAACGGGAAGGAGAGTTCCACAGTATGTCATCAGGCCAACGAGAACCAGAGTTCCTCAGAATGTCATCTTGTCAACAGGAACCAGAGCTCCGCGGAATGTCATCTAGTTAACGGGAAGCGGAGGTCCACGGAATGTCATCCAGTCAACGGCACCAAAGTTCCACAGAATGTCATCTAGTCAACGGGATGCAGAGCTCCACGTAATGTCATCCAGTCAACGGGAACCAGAGTTCCACGGAATATCATCTGGTCAACAGCAACCAGAGCTCCGCGGAATGTCATCCAGTCAACGGGAACGAGTGTTCCACGAAATGTCATCCAGTGAAGGTAAAACAGAGCTGCACGGAATGTCATCTCGTCAACGGGAACCAGAGCCCCACGCAATGTCATCTAGTCAACGGGCACCAGAGCTCCGCGGGATGTCATCTAGTCAACGGGAACCAGAGCTCAGCGGAATGTCATCTAGTTAACGGGAAGCGGAGGTCCACGGAATGTCATCTAGTCAACGGGAACCAGAGCTCCACGGAATGTCATCTAGTCAACGGGAAGCAGTGCTCCACGCAATGTCATCTAGTCAACGGAAACCAGAGCTCAGCAGAATGTCATCTAGTAAGGAGAAGCAGAGCTCCACGGAATGTCATCTATTCCACAGGAACCTGAGCTGCACGGAATGTCATCCAGTCAACTGGAACCAGAGCTCCGCAGAATGTTATCCAGTCAACGGGAACCAGAGCTCCACGGAATGTCATCTAGTCAACGGGAAGCACAGTTCCACAGAATGTCATCAGGTCAACGAGAACCAGAGTTCCTCAGAATGTCATCTAGTCAACAGGAACCAGAGCTCCGCGGAATGTCATCTAGTTAACGGGAAGCGGAGGTCCACGGAATGTCATCTAGTCAACGGGAACCAGAGCTCCACGGAATGTCATCTAGTCAACGGAACCAGACCTCCACGGAATGTCATCCAGTCAATGGGAACCAGAGCTCCACTAAATGTCATCCTGTCCACGGGAACTAGAGTTGCCCAGAATGTTATCTAGTCAACGGGAACCAGAGCTCCGCAGAATGTCATCCACTCAACCGGAACCAGAGCTCCACGGAATGTCATCTGATCAACAGGTACCAGAGCTCCGCGGAATGTCATCTAGTGAACGGGAACCAGAGCTCCACGGAATGACATCTAGACAACGGGAACCAGAGCTCTGTGGAATAACATCCACTCAACGGGAACCTGTGCTCCACGGAATACTATCTAGTCAACAGGAACCAGAGCTCCACGGAATGTCATCCAGTCAACGGGAACCAGAGTTCCACAGAATGTCATCTCGTCAACGGAAACCAGAGCTGCACGGAATGTCATCTATTCAACTGGAAACTGAGCTTCGCGGATTCACATCTAGTCAACGGGAACCAGAGTTGCACGGAATGTCATCCAGTCAATGGGAACCAGAGCTCCGTGGAATGTCATCTAGTCGACTGGAACCAGAGCTCCATGGAATGCCATTTAGTTAACGGGAACCAGAGTTCCACGGAATATCATCTGGTCAACTCAACCAGATCTCCGCGAAATGTCATCCAGTCAACGGGAACCAGAGCTCACGGAATATCATCCAGTCAACGGAAAACAGAGCTGCACGGAATGTCATCTAGTCAACGGGAACCAGAGTTGCACGGAATGACATCCAGTCAATGGGAACCAGAGCTCGGTGGAATGTCATCTAGTCGACTGGAACCAGAGATCCATGGAATGTCATTTAGTTAACGGGAACCAGAGTTCCACGAAATGTCATCCAGTCAAGGTAAAACAGAGCTGCACGGAATGTCATCTAGTCAACGGGAACCAGAGCCCCACGCAATGTCATCTAGTCAACGGGCACCAGAGCTCCGCGGAATGTCATCTAGTCAACGGGAACCAGAGCTCAGCGGAATGTCATCTAGTTAACGGGAAGCGGAGGTCCACGGAATGTCATCTAGTCAACGGGAACCAGAGCTCTGTGGAATAACATCCACTCAACGGGAACCTGTGCTCCACGGAATAACATCTAATCAACAGGAACCAGAGCTCCACGGAATGTCATCCAGTCAACGGGAACCAGAGTTGCACGGAATGCCATCCAGTCAATGGGAACCAGAGCTCCGTGGAATGTCATCTAGTCGACTGGAACCAGAGCTCCATGGAATGCCATTTAGTTAACGGGAACCAGAGTTCCACGGAATATCATCTGGTCAACTCAACCAGATCTCCGCGGAATGTCATCCAGTCAACGGGAACCAGAGCTCACGGAATATCATCCAGTCAACGGAAAACAGAGCTGCACGGAATGTCATCTAGTCAACGGGAACCAGAGTTGCACGGAATGACATCCAGTCAATGGGAACCAGAGCTCGGTGGAATGTCATCTAGTCGACTGGAACCAGAGATCCATGGAATGTCATTTAGTTAACGGGAACCAGAGTTCCACGAAATGTCATCCAGTCAAGGTAAAACAGAGCTGCACGGAATGTCATCTAGTCAACGGGAACCAGAGTTGCACGGAATGACATCCAGTCAATGGGAACCAGAGCTAGGTGGAATGTCATCTAGTCGACTGGAACCAGAGATCCATGGAATATCATTTAGTTAACGGGAACCAGAGTTCCACGAAATGTCATCCAGTCAAGGTAAAACAGAGCTGCTCGGAATGTCATCTAGTCAACGGGAACCAGAACCCCACACAATGTCATCTAGTCAACGGGCACCAGAGCTCCGCGGAATGTCATCTAGTCAACGGGAACCAGAGCTCAGCGGAATGTCATCTAGTTAACGGGAAGCGGAGGTCCACGGAATGTCATCTAGTCAACGGGAACCAGAGCTCTGTGGAATAACATCCACTCAACGGGAACCTGTGCTCCACGGAATAACATCTAATCAACAGGAACCAGAGCTCCACGGAATGTCATCCAGTCAACGGGAACCAGAGTTCCACAGAATGTCATCTAGTCAACGGAAACCAGAGCTGCACGGAATGTCATCTAGTCAACTGGAACCTGAGCTTCGCGGAATGACATCTAGTTAACGGAAACCAGAGCTGCACGGAATGTCAGGTAGTCAACGAGAACCAGAGCCCCATGCCATGTCATCCAGTCAACGGGAACCAGAGCTCAGCGGAATGTCATCTAGTAAGGAGCAGCAGAGCTCCACTGAATGTCATCCAGTCAACGGGAAGCAGAGCACCGCGGAATGTCATCTAGTCAACGGGAACCAGAGCTACATGGAATGTCATCCAGTCAACGGGAACCAGAGCTCCACGGAATGTCATCTAGTCAACGGGAACCAGAGCTGCACAGAATGTCATCTACTCAACAGGAACTTGAGCTCCGCGGTATGTCATCTAGATAACGGGAGCCAGAGCTCATCGGAATGTCATCCAGTCAATGGGAACCAGAGCTCCGCGGTATATCATCTATTCAACAGGAACCAGAGCTCCACGGAATGTCATCCAGTCAACGGCACCAAAGTTCCACAGAATGTCATCTAGTCAACGGGATGCAGAGCTCCACGTAATGTCATCCAGTCAACGGGAACCAGAGTTCCACGGAATATCATCTGGTCAACAGCAACCAGAGCTCCGCGGAATGTCATCCAGTCAACGGGAACCAGAGTTCCACGAAACGTCATCCAGTCAAGGTAAAACAGAGCTGCACGGAATGTCATCTCGTCAACGGGAACCAGAGCCCCACGCAATGTCATCTAGTCAACGGGCACCAGAGCTCCGCGGGATGTCATCTAGTCAACGGGAACCAGAGCTCAGCGGAATGTCATCTAGTTAAAGGGAAGTGGAGGTCCACGGAATGTCATCTAGTCAACGGGAACCAGAGCTCCACGGAATGTCATCTAGACAACGGAAGCAGAGCTCCACGGAATGACATCTAGTCAACGGGAACCAGAGCTCTGTGGAATAACATCCACTCAACGGGAACCTGTGCTCCACGGAATATCATCTAGTCAACAGGAACCAGAGCTCCAGGGAATGTCATCCAGTCAACGGGAACCAGAGTTCCACAGAATGTCATCTAGTCAACGGAAACCAGAGCTGCACGGAATGTCATCGAATCAACAGGAACCTGAGCTCCGCGGAATGACATCTAGTCAACGGGAACCAGAGTTGCATGGAATGTCATCCAGTCAATGGGAACCAGAGCTCCATGGAATGTCATCTAGTCGACTGGAACCAGAGCTGCATGGAATGTCATTTAGTTAACGGGAACCAGAGTTCCACGGAATGTCATCTGGTCAACAGCAACCAGAGCTCCGCGTAATGTCATCCAGTCAACGGGAACCAGAGCTCCACGAAATGTCATCCAGTCAACAGAAAACAGAGCTGCACGGAATGTCATCCAGTCAACGGGAACCAGAGCCCCATGCAATGTCATGTAGTCAACGGGAACCAGAGCTCAGCGGAATGTCATCTAGTACGGAGAAGCAGAGCTCCACGGAATGTCTTCTAGTCAACAGGAACCTGAGCTGCACGGAATGTCATCCAGTCAACTGGAACCAGAGCTCCGCAGAATGTTATCCAGTCAACGGGAACCAGAGCTCCACAGAATGTCATCTAGTCAACGGGAACCAGAGTTGCACAGAATGTCATCTAGTCACGGGAACCAGAGCTCCACGGAATGTCATCTATTCAACGGGAAGCAGAGCCCCACACAATGTCATCTAGTCAACGGGAACCAGAGCCCCACGCAATCTCATCTAGTCAACGGGCACCAGAGATCCGCGGAATGTCATCTAGTCAACGGGAACCAGAGCTCAGCGGAATGTCATCTAGTTAACGGGAAGCGGAGGTCCACGGAATGTCATCTGGTCAACGGGATGCAGAGCTCCACGTAATGTCATCCAGTCAACGGGAACCAGAGTTCCACGGAATATCATCTGGTCAACAGCAACCAGAGCTCCGCGGAATGTCATCCAGTCAACGGGAACCAGAGTTCCACGAAATGTCATCCAGTCAAGGTAAAACAGAGCTGCACGGAATGTCATCTCGTCAACGGGAACCAGAGCCCCACGCAATGTCATCTAGTCAACGGGCACCAGAGCTCCGCGGGATGTCATCTAGTCAACGGGAACCAGAGCTCAGCGGAATGTCATCTAGTTAAAGGGAAGCGGAGGTCCACGGAATGTCATCTAGTCAACGGGAACCAGAGCTCCACGGAATGTCATCTAGACAACGGAAGCAGAGCTCCACGGAATGACATCTAGTCAACGGGAACCAGAGCTCTGTGGGATAACATCCACTCAACGGGAACCTGTGCTCCACGGAATATCATCTAGTCAACAGGAACCAGAGCTCCAGGGAATGTCATCCAGTCAACGGAAACCAGAGTTCCACAGAATGTCATCTAGTTAACGGAAACCAGAGCTGCACGGAATGTCATCGAATCAACAGGAACCTGAGCTCCGCGGAATGACATCTAGTCAACGGGAACCAGAGTTGCATGGAATGTCATCCAGTCAATGGGAACCAGAGCTCCATGGAATGTCATCTAGTCGACTGGAACCAGAGCTGCATGGAATGTCATTTAGTTAACGGGAACCAGAGTTCCACGGAATGTCATCTGGTCAACAGCAACCAGAGCTCCGCGTAATGTCATCCAGTCAACGGGAACCAGAGCTCACGGAATATCATCCAGTCAACGGAAAACAGAGCTGCACGGAATGTCATCTAGTCAACGGGAACCAGAGCCCCATGCAATGTCATCTAGTAAGGAGAAGCAGAGCTCCACGGAATGTCATCCAGTCAACGGGAAGCAGAGCACCGCGGAATGTCATCTAGGCAACGGGAACCAGAGCTACATGGAATGTCATCTAGTCAACGGGAACCAGAGTTCCACGGAATATCATTTGGTCAACAGCAACCAGAGCTCCGCGGAATGTCATCCAGTCAACGGGAACCAGAGCTCCACGAAATGTCATCCAGTCAACAGAAAACAGAGCTGCACGGAATGTCATCCAGTCAACGGGAACCAGAGCCCCATGCAATGTCATCTAGTCAACGGGAACCAGAGCTCAGCGGAATGTCATCTAGTACGGAGAAGCAGAGCTCCACGGAATGTCTTCTAGTCCACAGGAACCTGAGCTACACGGAATGTCATCCAGTCAACTGGAACCAGAGCTCCGCAGAATGTTATCCAGTCAACGGGAACCAGAGCTCCACAGAATGTCATCTAGTCAACGGGACGCAGAGTTCCACAGAATGTCATCAGGTCAACGAGAACCAGAGTTCCTCAGAATGTCATCTAGTCAACGGGAACCAGAGTTGCACAGAATGTCATCTAGTCACGGGAACCAGAGCTCCACGGAATGTCATCTATTCAACGGGAAGCAGAGCCCCACACAATGTCATCTAGTCAACGGGAACCAGAGCCCCACGCAATCTCATCTAGTCAACGGGCACCAGAGATCCGCGGAATGTCATCTAGTCAACGGGAACCAGAGCTCAGCGTAATGTCATCTAGTTAACGGGAAGCGGAGGTCCACGGAATGTCATCTGGTCAACGGGAACCAGAGCTCTGTGGAATAACAGCCACTCAACGGGAACCTGTGCTCCACGGAATATCATCTAGTCAACAGGAACCAGAGCTCCACGGAATGTCATCCAGTCAACGGGAACCAGAGTTCCACAGAATATCATCTAGTCAACGGAAACCAGAGCTGCACGGAAAGTCATCTAGTCAACAGGAACCTGAGCTCCGCGGAATGACATCTAGTCAACGGGAACCAGAGTTGCACGGAATGTCATCCAGTCAATGGGAACTAGAGCTCCGTGGAATGTCATCTAGTCGACTGGAACCAGAGCACCATGGAATGTCATTTAGTTAACGGGAACCTGTGCTCCACGGAATATCATCTAGTCAACAGGAACCAGAGCTCCACGGAATGTCATCCAGTCAACGGGAACCAGAGTTCCACAGAATATCATCTAGTCAACGGAAACCAGAGCTGCACGGAATATCATCTAGTCAACAGGAACCAGAGCTCCACGGAATGTCATCCAGTCAACGGGAACCAGAGTTCCACAGAATATCATCTAGTCAACGGAAACCAGAGCTGCACGGAATGTCATCCAGTCAACGGGAACCAGAGCCCCATGCAATGTCATCTAGTCAACGGGAACCAGAGCTCAGCGGAATGTCATCCAGTAAGGAGAAGCAGAGCTCCACGGAATGTCATCCAGTCAACGGGAAGCAGAGCACCGCGGAATGTCATCCAGTCAAAGGGAACCAGAGCTCCACGAAATGTCATCCAGTCAACGTAAAACAGAGCTACACGGAATGTCTTCTAGTCAACGGGAACCTGTGCTCCACGGAATATCACCTAGTCAACAGGAACCAGAGCTCCACGGAATGTCATCCAGTCAACGGGAACCAGAATTCCACAGAATGTCATCTCGACAACGGAAACCAGAGCTGCACGGAATGTCATCCAGTCAACGGGAACCAGAGCTCACGGAAAATCATCCAGTCAACGGAAAACAGAGCTGCACGGAATGTCATCTAGTCAACGGGAACCAGAGCCCCATGCAATGTCATCCAGTCAACGGGAACCAGAGCTCAGCGGAATGTCATCTAGTAAGGAGAAGCAGAGCTCCACGGAATGTCATCCAGTCAACGGGAACCAGAGCTACATGGAATGTCATCTAGTCAACGGAAACCAGAGCTCCACGGAGTGACATCTAGTCAACGGGACACAGAGCTGCACAGAATGTCATCTAGTCAACAGGAACCTGAGCTCCGCGGTATGTCATCTAGTTAACGGTAGCCAGAGCTCATCGGAAAGTCATGCAGTCAATGGGAACCAGAGCTCCGCGGTATGTCATCTAGTCAACAGGAAGCAGAGCTCCACGGAATGTCATCCAGTCAACGGGCACCAGAGCTCCGCGGAATGTCATCTAGTCAACGGGAACCACAGCTCAGCGGAATGTCATCTAGTTAACGGGAAGCGGAGGTCCACGGAATGTCATCTAGTCAACGGGAACCAGAGCTCCACGGAATGTCATCTGGTCAAAGGAACCAGCGCTCCACGGAATGTCATCCAGTCAATGGGAACCAGAGCTCCACTTAATGTCATCCTGTCCACGGGAACCAGAGTTGCCCAGAATGTTATCTAGTCAACGGGAACCAGAGCTCCGCAGAATGTCATCCACTAAACGGGAACCAGAGCTCCGCGGAATGTCATCTGATCAACAGGAACCAGAGCTCCGCGGAATGTCATCTAGTGAACGGGAACCAGAGGTCCACGGAATGACATCTAGTCAACGGGAACCAGAGCTCTGTGGAATAACATCCACTCAACGGGAACCTGTGCTCCACGGAATATCATCTAGTCAACAGGAACCAGAGTTCCACGGAATGTCATCCAGTCAACGGGAACCAGAGTTCCACAGAATATCATCTAGTCAACGGAAACCAGAGCTGCACAGAATGTCATCAAGTCAACAGGAACCTGAGCTCCGCGGAATGACATCTAGTCAACGGGAACCAGAGTTGCACGGAATGTCATCCAGTCAATGGGAACTAGAGCTCCGTGGAATGTCATCTAGTCGACTGGAACCAGAGCCCCAGGGAATGTCATTTAGTTAACGGGAACCTGTGCTGCACGGAAGATCATCTGGTCAACAGGAACCAGAGCTCCACGGAATGTCATCCAGTCAACGGGAACCAGACTTCCACAGAATATCATCTAGTCAACGGAAACCAGAGCTGCACGGAATGTCATCTAGTCGACTGGAACCAGAGCTGCATGGAATGTCATTTAGTTAACGGGAACCAGAGTTCCACGGAATGTCATCTGGTCAACAGCAACCAGAGCTCCGCGGAATGTCATCCAGTCAACAGGAACCAGAGCTCACGGAATATCATCCAGTCAACAGAAAACAGAGCTGCACGGAATGTCATCCAGTCAACAGGAACCAGAGCCCCATGCAATGTCATCTAGTCAACGGGAACCAGAGCTCAGCGGAATGTCATCTAGTAAGGAGAAGCAGAGCTCCACGGAATGTCATCTAGTCCACAGGAACCTGAGCTGCACGGAATGTCATCCAGTCAACTGGAACCAGAGCTCCGCAGAATGTTATCCAGTCAACGGGAACCAGAGCTCCACGGAATGTCATCAGGTCAACGAGAACCAGAGTTCCTCAGAATGTCCTCTAGTCAACGGGAACCAGAGTTGCACAGAATGTCATCTAGTCACGGGAACCAGAGATTCACGGAATGTCATCTATTCAACGGGAAGCAGAGCCCCACACAATGTCATCTAGTCAACGGGAACCAGAGCCCAACGCAATGTCATCTAGTCAACGGGCACCAGAGCTCCGCGGAATGTCATCTAGTCAACGGGAACCAGAGCTCAGCGGAATATCATCTAGTTAACGGGAACCAGAGCTCCACGGAATGTCATCTAGTCAATGGAACCAGAGCTCCACGGAATGTCATCCAGTCAATGGGAACCAGAGCTCCACTTAATGTCATCCTGTCCACGGGAACCAGAGTTGCCCAGAATGTTATCTAGTCAACGGGAACCAGAGCTCCGCAGAATGTCATCCACTCAACGGGAACCAGAGCTCGACGGAATGTCATCTGATCAACAGGAACCAGAGCTCCGCGGAATGTCATCTAGTGAACGGGAACCAGAGCTCCACGGAATGACATCTAGTAAACGGGAACCAGAGCTCTGTGGAATAACATCCACTCAACGGGAACCTGTGCTCCACGGAATATCATCCAGTCAACAGGAACCAGAGTTCCACGGAATGTCATCCAGTCAACGGGAACCAGAGTTCCACAGAATATCATCTAGTCAACGGAAACCAGAGCTGCACGGAATGTCATCTAGTCAACAAGAACCTGAGCTCCGCAGAATGACATCTAGTCACCGGGAACCAGAGTTGCACGGAATGTCATCCAGTCAATGGGAACTAGAGCTCCGTGGAATGTCATCTAGTCGACTGGAACCAGAGCCCCATGGAATGTCATTTAGTTAACGGGAACCTGTGCTCCACGGAATATCATCTAGTCAACAGGAACCAGAGTTCCACGGAATGTCATCCAGTCAACGGGAACCAGAGTTCAACAGAATATCATCTAGTCAACGGAAGCCAGAGCTGCACGGAATGTCATCTAGTCAACAAGAACCTGAGCTCCGCAGAATGACATCTAGTCACCGGGAACCAGAGTTGCTCGGAATGTCATCCAGTCAATGGGAACTAGAGCTCCGTGGAATGTCATCTAGTCGACTGGAACCAGAGCCCCATGGAATGTCATTTAGTTAACGGGAACCTGTGCTCCACGGAATATCATCTAGTCAACAGGAACCAGAGCTCCACGGAATGTCATCCAGTCAACGGGAACCAGAGTTCCACAGAATATCATCTAGTCAACGGAAACCAGAGCTGCACGGAATGTCATCTAGTCAACAGGAACCTGAGCTCCGCGGAATGACATCTAGTCGACTGGAACCAGAGCTCCATGGAATGCCATTTAGTTAACGGGAACCAGAGTTCCACGGAATATCATCTGGTCAACTCAACCAGATCTCCGCGGAATGTCATCCAGTCAACGGGAACCAGAGCTCACGGAATATCATCCAGTCAACGGAAAACAGAGCTGCACGGAATGTCATCTAGTCAACGGGAACCAGAGTTGCACGGAATGACATCCAGTCAATGGGAACCAGAGCTCGGTGGAATGTCATCTAGTCGACTGGAACCAGAGATCCATGTAATGTCATTTAGTTAACGGGAACCAGAGTTCCACGAAATGTCATCCAGTCAAGGTAAAACAGAGCTGCACGGAATGTCATCTAGTCAACGGGAACCAGAGCCCCACGCAATGTCATCTAGTCAACGGGAACCAGAGCTCCGCGGAATGTCATCTTGTTAACGGGAAGCGGAGGATCACGGAATGTCATCTAGTCAACGGGAGCCAGAGCTCTGTGGAATAACATCCACTCTACGGGAATCTGTGCTCCACGGAATAACATCTAATCAACAGGAACCAGAGCTCCACGGAATGTCATCCAGTCAACGGGAACCAGAGCTGCACGGAATGTCATCTAGTCAACTGGAACCTGAGCTTCGCGGAATGACATCTAGTCAACGGGAAACAGAGCTGCACGGAATGTCAGGTAGTCAACGAGAACCAGAGCCCCATGCCATCTCATCCAGTCAACGGGAACCAGAGCTCAGCGGAATGTCATCTAGTAAGGAGTAGCAGAGCTCCACTGAATGCCATCCAGTCAACGGGAAGCAGAGCACCGCGGAATGTCATCTAGTCAACGGGAACCAGAGCTACATGGAATGTCATCCAGTCAACGGGAACCAGAGCTCCACGGAATGTCATCCAGTCAACGGAAACCAGAGCTGCACGGAATGTCATCTATTCAACTGGAACCTGAGCTTCGCGGAATTACATCTCGTCAACGGGAACCAGAGTTGCACGGAATGTCATCCAGTCAATGGGAACCAGAGCTCCGTGGAATGTCATCCAGTCGACTGGAACCAGAGCTCCATGGAATGCCATTTAGTTAACGGGAACCAGAGTTCCACGGAATATCATCTGGTCAACTCAACCAGATCTCCGCGGAATGTCATCCAGTCAACGGGAACCAGAGCTCACGGAATATCATCCAGTCAACGGAAAACAGAGCTGCACGGAATGTCATCTAGTCAACGGGAACCAGAGTTGCACGGAATGACATCCAGTCAATGGGAACCAGAGCTCGGTGGAATGTCATCTAGTCGACT
This sequence comes from Mobula birostris, assembly GCF_030028105.1. Lineage (NCBI taxonomy): Eukaryota > Metazoa > Chordata > Chondrichthyes > Myliobatiformes > Myliobatidae > Mobula > Mobula birostris. Next base: position 72,594,167 of record NC_092379.1, read on the forward strand.
GGAACCAGAGATCCATGGAATGTCATTTAGTTAACGGGAACCAGAGTTCCACGAAATGTCATCCAGTCAAGGTAAAACAGAGCTGCACGCAATGTCATCTAGTCAACGGGCACCAGAGCTCCGCGGAATGTCATCTAGTCAACGGGAACCAGAGCTCAGCGGAATGTTATCTAGTTAACGGGAAGCGGAGGTGCACGGAATGTCATCTAGTCAACGGGAACCAGAGCTCTGTGGAATAACATCCACTCAACGGGAACCTGTGCTCCACGGAATATCATCTAATCAACAGGAACCAGAGCTCCACGGAATGTCATCCAGTCAACGGGAACCAGAGTTCCACAGAATGTCATCTAGTCAACGGAAACCAGAGCTGCACGGAATGTCATCTAGTCAACTGGAACCTGAGCTTCGCGGAATGACATCTAGTCAACGGGAAACAGAGCTGCACGGAATGTCAGGTAGTCAACGAGAACCAGAGCCCCATGCCATGTCATCCAGTCAACGGGAACCAGAGCACCGCGGAATGTCATCTGGTCAACGGGAACCAGAGCTACATGGAATGTCATCCAGTCAACGGGAACCAGAGCTCCACGGAATGTCATCTCGTCAACGGGAACCAGAGCTGCACAGAATGTCATCTAGTCAACAGGAACCTGAGCTCCGCGGTATGTCATCTAGATAACGGGAGCCAGAGCTCATCGGAACGTCATCCAGTCAATGGGAACCAGAGCGCCGCGGTATATCATCTCGTCAACAGGAACCTGAGCTCCACGGAATGTCATCCAGTCAACGGCACCAAAGTTCCACAGAATGTCATCTAGTCAACGGGATGCAGAGCTCCACGTAATGTCATCCAGTCAACGGGTACCAGAGTTCCACGGAATATCATCTGGTCAACAGCAACCAGAGCTCCGCGGAATGTCATCCAGTCAACGGGAACCAGAGTTCCAAGAAATGTCATCCAGTCAAGGTAAAACAGAGCTGCACGGAATGTCATCTCGTCAACGGGAACCAGAGCCCCACGCAATGTCATCTAGTCAACGGGCACCAGAGCTCCGCGGGATGTCATCTAGTCAACGGGAACCAGAGCTCAGCGGAATGTCATCTAGTTAACGGGAAGCGGAGGTCCACGGAATGTCATCTAGTCAACGGGAACCAGAGCTCCACGGAATGTCATCTAGTCAACGGGAAGCAGAGCTCAGCGGAATGTCATCTAGTAAGGAGAAGCAGAGCTCCACGGAATGTCATCTAGTCCACAGGAGCCTGAGCTGCACGGAATGTCATCCAGTCAACTGGAACCAGAGCTCCGCAGAATGTTATCCAGTCAACGGGAACCAGAGCTCCACGGAATGTCATCTAGTCAACGGGAAGCAGAGTTCCACAGAATGTCATCAGGTCAACGAGAACCAGAGTTCCTCAGAATGTCATCTAGTCAACAGGAACCAGAGCTCCGCAGAATGTCATCTAGTTAACGGGAAGCGGAGGTCCACGGAATGTCATCTAGTCAACGGGAACCAGAGCTCCACGGAATGTCATCTAGTCAACGGAACCAGAGCTCCACGGAATGTCAATCAGTCAATGGGAACCAGAGCTCCACTAAATGTCATCCCGTCCACGGGAACTAGAGTTGCCCAGAATGTTATCTAGTCAACGGGAACCAGAGCTCTGTGGAATAACATCAACTCAACGGGAACCTGTGCTCCACGGAATACCATCGAGTCAACAGGAACCAGAGCTCCACGGAATGTCATGCAGTCAACGGGAACCAGAGTTCCACAGAATGTCATCTAGTCAACGGAAACCAGAGCTGCACGGAATGTCATCTAGTCAACGGGAACCAGAGTTGCACGGAATGACATCCAGTCAATGGGAACCAGAGCTCGGTGGAATGTCATCTAGTCGACTGGAACCAGAGATCCATGGAATGTCATTTAGTTAACGGGAACCAGAGTTCCACGAAATGTCATCCAGTCAAGGTAAAACAGAGCTGCACGGAATGTCATCTAGTCAACGGGAACCAGAGCCCCACGCAATGTCATCTAGTCAACGGGAACCAGAGCTCCGCGGAATGTCATCTTGTTAACGGGAAGCGGAGGTCCACCGAATGTCATCTAGTCAACGGGAACCAGAGCTCTGTGGAATAACATCCACTCAACGGGAACCTGTGCTCCACGGAATAACATCTAATCAACAGGAACCAGAGCTCCACGGCATGTCATCCAGTCAACGGGAACCAGAGTTCCACAGAATGTCATCTAGTCAACGGAAACCAGAGCTGCACGGAATGTCATCTAGTCAACTGGAACCTGAGCTTCGCCAAATGACATCTAGTCAACGGGAGCCAGAGCTGCACGGAATGTCAGGTAGTCAACGGGAACCAGAGCTCAGCGGAATGTCATCTAGTAAGGAGTAGCAGAGCTCCACTGAATGTCATCCAGTCAACGGGAAGCAGAGCACCGCGGAATGTCATCTAGTCAACGGGAACCAGAGCTACATGGAATGTCATCCAGTCAACGAGAACCAGAGTTCCTCAGAATGTCATCTAGTCAACGGGAACCAGAGTTGCACAGAATGTCATCTAGTCACGGGAACCAGAGCCCCACGCAATGTCATCTAGTCAACGGGCACCAGAGCTCCGCGGAATGTCATCTAGTCAACGGGAACCAGAGCTCAGCGGAATGTCATCTAGTTAACGGGAAGCGGAGGTCCACGGAATGTCATCTAGTCAACGGGAACCAGAGCTCCACGGAATGTCATCTGGTCAAAGGAACCAGCGCTCCACGGAATGTAATCCAGTCAATGGGAACCAGAGCTCCACTTAATGTCATCCTGTCCACGGGAACAGAGTTGCCCAGAATGTTATCTAGTCAACGGGAACCAGAGCTCCGCAGAATGTCATCCACTCAACGGGAACCAGAGCTCCGCGGAATGTCATCTGATCAACAGGAACCAGAGCTCCGCGGAATGTCATCTAGTGAACGGGAACCAGAGGTCCACGGAATGACATCTAGTCAACGGGAACCAGAGCTCTGTGGAATAACATCCACTCAACGGGAACCTGTGCTCCACGGAATATCATCTAGTCAACAGGAACCAGAGTTCCACGGAATGTCATCTAGTCAACAGGAACCAGAGTTCCACGGAATGTCATCCAGTCAACGGGAACCAGACTTCCACAGAATATCATCTAGTCAACGGAAACCAGAGCTGCACGGAATGTCATCTAGTCAACAGGAACCTGAGCTCCGCGGAATGACATCTAGTCGACTGGAACCAGAGCTGCATGGAATGTCATTTAGTTAACGGGAACCAGAGTTCCACGGAATGTCATCTGGTCAACAGCAACCAGAGCTCCGCGGAATGTCATCCAGTCAACGGGAACCAGAGCTCACGGAATATCATCCAGTCAACAGAAAACAGAGCTGCACGGAATGTCATCCAGTCAACGGGAACCAGAGTCCCATGCAATGTCATCTAGTCAACGGGAACCAGAGCTCAGCGGAATGTCATCTAGTAAGGAGAAGCAGAGCTCCACGGAATGTCATCTAGTCCACATGAACCTGAGCTGCACGGAATGTCATCCAGTCAACTGGAACCAGAGCTCCGCAGAATGTTATCCAGTCAACGGGAACCAGAGCTCCACGGAATGTCATCAGGTCAACGAGAACCAGAGTTCCTCAGAATGTCCTCTAGTCAACGGGAACCAGAGTTGCACAGAATGTCATCTAGTCACGGGAACCAGAGATTCACGGAATGTCATCTATTCAACGGGAAGCAGAGCCCCACACAATGTCATCTAGTCAACGGGAACCAGAGCCCCACGCAATGTCATCTAGTCAACGGGCACCAGAGCTCCGCGGAATGTCATCTAGTCAACGGGAACCAGAGCTCAGCGGAATATCATCTGGTTAACGGGAACCAAAGCTCCACGGAATGTCATCTGGTCAAAGGAACCAGAGTTGCCCAGAATGTTATCTAGTCAACGGGAACCAGAGCTCCGCAGAATGTCATCCACTCAACGGGAACCAGAGCTCGACGGAATGTCATCTGATCAACAGGAACCAGAGCTCCACGGAATATCATCTAGTGAACGGGAACCAGAGCTCCACGGAATGACATCTAGTAAACGGGAACCAGAGCTCTGTGGAATAACATCCACTCAACGGGAACCTGTGCTCCACGGAATATCATCTAGTCAACAGGAACCAGAGTTCCACGGAATGTCATCCAGTCAACGGGAACCAGAGTTCCACAGAATATCATCCAGTCAACGGAAGCCAGAGCTGCACGGAATGTCATCTAGTCAACAAGAACCTGAGCTCCGCAGAATGACATCTAGTCACCGGGAACCAGAGTTGCTCGGAATGTCATCCAGTCAATGGGAACTAGAGCTCCGTGGAATGTCATCTAGTCGACTGGAACCAGAGCCCCATGGAATGTCATTTAGTTAACGGGAACCTGTGCTCCACGGAATATCATCTAGTCAACAGGAACCAGAGCTCCACGGAATGTCATCCAGTCAACGGGAACCAGAGTTCCACAGAATATCATCTAGTCAACGGAAACCAGAGCTGCACGGAATGTCATCTAGTCAACAGGAACCTGAGCTCCGCGGAATGACATCTAGTCGACTGGAACCAGAGCTGCATGGAATGTCATTTAGTTAACGGGAACCAGAGTTCCACGGAATGTCATCTGGTCAACAGCAACCAGAGCTCCGCGGAATGTCATCCAGTCAACGGGAACCAGAGCTCACGGAATATCATCCAGTCAACGGGAACCAGAGCCCCATGCAATGTCATCTAGTCAACGGGAACCAGAGCTCAGCGGAATGTCATCTAGTAAGGAGAAGCAGATCTCCACGGAATGTCATCCAGTCAACGGGAACCAGAGCTCGGTGGAATATCATCTAGTCGACTGGAACCAGAGCTCCATGGAATGTCATTTAGTTAACGGGAACCAGAGTTCCACGGAATGTCATCTGGTCAACAGCAACCAGAGCTCCGCGGAATGTCATCCAGTCAACGGGAACCAGAGCTCACGGAAAATCATCCAGTCAACGGAAAACAGAGCTGCACGGAATGTCATCTAGTCAACAAGGAACCAGAGCCCCATGCAATGTCATCCAGTCAACGGGAACCAGAGCTCAGCGGAATGTCATCTTGTAAGGAGAAGCAGAGCTCCACGGAATGTCATCCAGTCAACGGGAACCAGAGCTACATGGAATGTCATCTAGTCAACGGAAAACAAAGCTCCGCGGAATGACATCTAGTCAACGGGAACCAGAGCTGCACAGAATGTCAACTAGTCAACAGGAATCTGAGCTCCGCGGTATGTCATCTAGTTAACGGGAACCAGAGCTCCACGGAATGTCATCCAGTCAACGGGCACCAAAGTTCCACAGAATGTCATCTAGTCAACGGGATGCAGAGCTCCACGTAATGTCATCCAGTCAACGGGAACCAGAGTTCCACGGAATATCATCTGGTCAACAGCAACCAGAGCTCCGCGGAATGTCATCCAGTCAACGGGAACCAGCGTTCCACGAAATGTCATCCAGTCAAGGTAAAACAGAGCTGCACGGAATGTCATCTAGTCAACGGGAACCAGAGCCCCACGCAATGTTATCTAGTCAACGGGCACCAGAGCTCCGCGGAATGTGATCTAGGCAACGGGAACCAGAGCTCAGCGGAATGTCATCAAGTTAATGAGAAGCGGAGGTCCACGGAATGTCATCTAGTCAACGGGAACCAGAGCTCCACGGAATGTCATCTAGTCAACGGAAACCAGAGCAGCACAGAATGTCATCAAGTCAACAGGAACCTGAGCTCCGCGGAATAACATCTAGTCAACGGGAACCAGAGTTGCACGGAATGTCATCCAGTCAATGGGAACTAGAGCTCCGTGGAATGTCATCTAGTCGACTGGAACCAGAGCCCCAGGGAATGTCATTTAGTTAACGGGAACCTGTGCTGCACGGAAGATCATCTAGTCAACAGGAACCAGAGCTCCACGGAATGTCATCCAGTCAACGGGAACCAGACTTCCACAGAATATCATCTACTCAACGGAAACCAGAGCTGCACGGAATGTCATCTAGTCAACAGGAACCTGAGCTCCGCGGAATGACATCTAGTCGACTGGAACCAGAGCTGCATGGAATGTCATTTAGTTAACGGGAACCAGAGTTCCACGGAATGTCATCTGGTCAACAGCAACCAGAGCTCCGCGGAATGTCATCCAGTCAACGGGAACCAGAGCTCACGGAATATCATCCAGTCAACAGAAAACAGAGCTGCACGGAATGTCATCCAGTCAACGGGAACCAGAGCCCCATGCAATGTCATCTAGTCAACGGGAACCAGAGCTCAGCGGAATGTCATCTAGTAAGGAGAAGCAGAGCTCCACGGAATGTCATCTAGTCCACAGGAACCTGAGCTGCACGGAATGTCATCCAGTCAACTGGAACCAGAGCTCCGCAGAATGTTATCCAGTCAACGGGAACCAGAGCTCCACGGAATGTCATCAGGTCAACGAGAACCAGAGTTCCTCAGAATGTCCTCTACACAACGGGAACCAGAGTTGCACAGAATGTCATCTAGTCACGGGAACCAGAGATTCACGGAATGTCATCTATTCAACGGGAAGCAGAGCCCCACACAATGTCATCTAGTCAACGGGAACCAGAGCCCCACGCAATGTCATCTAGTCAACGGGCACCAGAGCTCCGCGGAATGTCATCTAGTCAACGGGAACCAGAGCTCAGCGGAATATCATCTAGTTAACGGGAACCAAAGCTCCACGGAATGTCATCTAGTCAAAGGAACCAGAGTTGCCCAGAATGTTATCTAGTCAACGGGAACCAGAGCTCCGCAGAATGTCATCCACTCAACGGGAACCAGAGCTCGACGGAATGTCATCTGATCAACAGGAACCAGAGCTCCGCGGAATATCATCTAGTGAACGGGAACCAGAGCTCCACGGAATGTCATCCAGTCAACGGGAACCAGAGTTCCACAGAATATCATCTAGTCAACGGAAACCAGAGCTGCACGGAATGTCATCTAGTCAACAGGAACCTGAGCTCCGCGGAATGACATCTAGTCAACGGGAACCAGAGTTGCACGGAATGTCATCCAGTCAATGGGAACTAGAGCTCCGTGGAATGTCATCTAGTCGACTGGAACCAGAGCCCCATGGAATGTCATTTAGTTAACGGGAACCTGTGCTCCACGGAATATCATCTAGTCAACAGGAACCAGAGCTCCACGGAATGTCATCCAGTCAACGGGAACCAGAGTTCCACAGAATATCATCTAGTCAACGGAAACCAGAGCTGCACGGAATGTCATCTAGTCAACAGGAACCTGAGCTCCGCGGAATGACATCTAGTCGACTGGAACCAGAGCTGCATGGAATGTCATTTAGTTAACGGGAACCAGAGTTCCACGGAATGTCATCTGGTCAACAGCAACCAGAGCTCCGCGGAATGTCATCCAGTCAACGGGAACCAGAGCTCACGGAATATCATCCAGTCAACGGGAACCAGAGCCCCATGCAATGTCATCTAGTCAACGGGAACCAGAGCTCAGCGGAATGTCATCTAGTAAGGAGAAGCAGATCTCCACGGAATGTCATCCAGTCAACGGGAACCAGAGCTCGGTGGAATATCATCTAGTCGACTGGAACCAGAGCTCCATGGAATGTCATTTAGTTAACGGGAACCAGAGTTCCACGGAATGTCATCTGGTCAACAGCAACCAGAGCTCCGCGGAATGTCATCCAGTCAACGGGAACCAGAGCTCACGGAAAATCATCCAGTCAACGGAAAACAGAGCTGCACGGAATGTCATCTAGTCAACAAGGAACCAGAGCCCCATGCAATGTCATCCAGTCAACGGGAACCAGAGCTCAGCGGAATGTCATCTTGTAAGGAGAAGCAGAGCTCCACGGAATGTCATCCAGTCAACGGGAACCAGAGCTACATGGAATGTCATCTAGTCAACGGAAAACAAAGCTCCGCGGAATGACATCTAGTCAACGGGAACCAGAGCTGCACAGAATGTCAACTAGTCAACAGGAATCTGAGCTCCGCGGTATGTCATCTAGTTAACGGGAACCAGAGCTCCACGGAATGTCATCCAGTCAACGGGCACCAAAGTTCCACAGAATGTCATCTAGTCAACGGGATGCAGAGCTCCACGTAATGTCATCCAGTCAACGGGAACCAGAGTTCCACGGAATATCATCTGGTCAACAGCAACCAGAGCTCCGCGGAATGTCATCCAGTCAACGGGAACCAGCGTTCCACGAAATGTCATCCAGTCAAGGTAAAACAGAGCTGCACGGAATGTCATCTAGTCAACGGGAACCAGAGCCCCACGCAATGTTATCTAGTCAACGGGCACCAGAGCTCCGCGGAATGTGATCTAGGCAACGGGAACCAGAGCTCAGCGGAATGTCATCAAGTTAATGAGAAGCGGAGGTCCACGGAATGTCATCTAGTCAACGGGAACCAGAGCTCCACGGAATGTCATCTAGTCAACGGAAACCAGAGCAGCACAGAATGTCATCAAGTCAACAGGAACCTGAGCTCCGCGGAATAACATCTAGTCAACGGGAACCAGAGTTGCACGGAATGTCATCCAGTCAATGGGAACTAGAGCTCCGTGGAATGTCATCTAGTCGACTGGAACCAGAGCCCCAGGGAATGTCATTTAGTTAACGGGAACCTGTGCTGCACGGAAGATCATCTAGTCAACAGGAACCAGAGCTCCACGGAATGTCATCCAGTCAACGGGAACCAGACTTCCACAGAATATCATCTACTCAACGGAAACCAGAGCTGCACGGAATGTCATCTAGTCAACAGGAACCTGAGCTCCGCGGAATGACATCTAGTCGACTGGAACCAGAGCTGCATGGAATGTCATTTAGTTAACGGGAACCAGAGTTCCACGGAATGTCATCTGGTCAACAGCAACCAGAGCTCCGCGGAATGTCATCCAGTCAACGGGAACCAGAGCTCACGGAATATCATCCAGTCAACAGAAAACAGAGCTGCACGGAATGTCATCCAGTCAACGGGAACCAGAGCCCCATGCAATGTCATCTAGTCAACGGGAACCAGAGCTCAGCGGAATGTCATCTAGTAAGGAGAAGCAGAGCTCCACGGAATGTCATCTAGTCCACAGGAACCTGAGCTGCACGGAATGTCATCCAGTCAACTGGAACCAGAGCTCCGCAGAATGTTATCCAGTCAACGGGAACCAGAGCTCCACGGAATGTCATCAGGTCAACGAGAACCAGAGTTCCTCAGAATGTCCTCTACACAACGGGAACCAGAGTTGCACAGAATGTCATCTAGTCACGGGAACCAGAGATTCACGGAATGTCATCTATTCAACGGGAAGCAGAGCCCCACACAATGTCATCTAGTCAACGGGAACCAGAGCCCCACGCAATGTCATCTAGTCAACGGGCACCAGAGCTCCGCGGAATGTCATCTAGTCAACGGGAACCAGAGCTCAGCGGAATATCATCTAGTTAACGGGAACCAAAGCTCCACGGAATGTCATCTAGTCAAAGGAACCAGAGTTGCCCAGAATGTTATCTAGTCAACGGGAACCAGAGCTCCGCAGAATGTCATCCACTCAACGGGAACCAGAGCTCGACGGAATGTCATCTGATCAACAGGAACCAGAGCTCCGCGGAATATCATCTAGTGAACGGGAACCAGAGCTCGACGGAATGTCATCTGATCAACAGGAACCAGAGCTCCGCGGAATATCATCTAGTGAACGGGAACCAGAGCTCCACGGAATGACATCTAGTAAACGGGAACCAGAGCTCTGTGGAATAACATCCACTCAACGGGAACCTGTGCTCCACGGAATATCATCTAGTCAACAGGAACCAGAGTTCCACGGAATGTCATCCAGTCAACGGGAACCAGAGTTGCACAGAATATCATCCAGTCAACGGAAGCCAGAGCTGCACGGAATGTCATCTAGTCAACAAGAACCTGAGCTCCGCAGAATGACATCTAGTCACCGGGAACCAGAGTTGCTCGGAATGTCATCCAGTCAATGGGAACTAGAGCTCCGTGGAATGTCATCTAGTCGACTGGAACCAGAGCCCCATGGAATGTCATTTAGTTAACGGGAACCTGTGCTCCACGGAATATCATCTAGTCAACAGGAACCAGAGCTCCACGGAATGTCATCCAGTCAACGGGAACCAGAGTTCCACAGAATATCATCTAGTCAACGGAAACCAGAGCTGCACGGAATGTCATCTAGTCAACAGGAACCTGAGCTTCGCGGAATGACATCTAGTCGACTGGAACCAGAGCTGCATGGAATGTCATTTAGTTAACGGGAACCAGAGTTCCACGGAATGTCATCTGGTCAACAGCAACCAGAGCTCCGCGGAATGTCATCCAGTCAACGGGAACCAGAGCTCACGGAATATCATCCAGTCAACGGGAACCAGAGCCCCATGCAATGTCATCTAGTCAACGAGAACCAGAGCTCAGCGGAATGTCATCTAGTAAGGAGAAGCAGATCTCCACGGAATGTCATCCAGTCAACGGGAACCAGAGCTCGGTGGAATATCATCTAGTCGACTGGAACCAGAGCTCCATGGAATGTCATTTAGTTAACGGGAACCAGAGTTCCACGGAATGTCATCTGGTCAACAGCAACCAGAGCTCCGCGGAATGTCATCCAGTCAACGGGAACCAGAGCTCACGGAAAATCATCCAGTCAACGGAAAACAGAGCTGCACGGAATGTCATCTAGTCAACAAGGAACCAGAGCCCCATGCAATGTCATCCAGTCAACGGGAACCAGAGCTCAGCGGAATGTCATCTTGTAAGGAGAAGCAGAGCTCCACGGAATGTCATCCAGTCAACGGGAACCAGAGCTACATGGAATGTCATCTAGTCAACGGAAAACAAAGCTCCGCGGAATGACATCTGGTCAACGGGAACCAGAGCTGCACAGAATGTCAACTAGTCAACAGGAATCTGAGCTCCGCGGTATGTCATCTAGTTAACGGGAACCAGAGCTCCACGGAATGTCATCCAGTCAACGGGCACCAAAGTTCCACAGAATGTCATCTAGTCAACGGGATGCAGAGCTCCACGTAATGTCATCCAGTCAACGGGAACCAGAGTTCCACGGAATATCATCTGGTCAACAGCAACCAGAGCTCCGCGGAATGTCATCCAGTCAACGGGAACCAGCGTTCCACGAAATGTCATCCAGTCAAGGTAAAACAGAGCTGCACGGAATGTCATCTAGTCAACGGGAACCAGAGCCCCACGCAATGTTATCTAGTCAACGGGCACCAGAGCTCCGCGGAATGTGATCTAGGCAACGGGAACCAGAGCTCAGCGGAATGTCATCAAGTTAATGAGAAGCGGAGGTCCACGGAATGTCATCTAGTCAACGGGAACCAGAGCTCCACGGAATGTCATCTAGTCAACGGAACCAGTGCTCCACGGAATGTCATCCAGTCAATGGGAACCTGTGCTCCACGGAATATCATCTAGTCAACAGGAACCAGAGCTCCACGGAATGTCATCCAGTCAACGGGAACCAGAATTCCACAGAATGTCATCTAGTCAACGGAAACCAGAGCTGCACGGAATGTCATCTAGTTAACAGGAACCTGAGCTCCTCGGAATGACATCTAGTCAACGGGAACCAGAGCTCCACGGAATGACATCTAGTCAACGGGAACCAGAGCTCTGTGGAATAACATCCACTCAACGGGAACCTGTGCTCCACGGAATATCATCTAGTCAACAGGAACCAGAGCTCCAGGGAATGTCATCCAGTCAACGGGAACCAGAGTTCCACAGAATGTCATCTAGTCAACGGAAACCAGAGCTGCACGGAATGTCATCGAATCAACAGGAACCTGAGCTCCGCGGAATGACATCTAGTCAACGGGAACCAGAGTTGCATGGAATGTCATCCAGTCAATGGGAACCAGAGCTCCATGGAATGTCATCTAGTCGACTGGAACCAGAGCTGCATGGAATGTCATTTAGTTAACGGGAACCAGAGTTCCACGGAATGTCATCTGGTCAACAGCAACCAGAGCTCCACGTAATGTCATCCAGTCAACGGGAACCAGAGCTCACGGAATATCATCCAGTCAACGGAAAACAGAGCTGCACGGAATGTCATCTAGTCAACGGGAACCAGAGCCCCATGCAATGTCATCTAGTAAGGAGAAGCAGAGCTCCACGGAATGTCATCCAGTCAACGGGAAGCAGAGCACCGCGGAATGTCATCTAGGCAACGGGAACCAGAGCTACATGGAATGTCATCTAGTCAACGGGAACCAGAGTTCCACGGAATATCATTTGGTCAACAGCAACCAGAGCTCCGCGGAATGTCATCCAGTCAACGGGAACCAGAGCTCCACGAAATGTCATCCAGTCAACAGAAAACAGAGCTGCACGGAATGTCATCCAGTCAACGGGAACCAGAGCCCCATGCAATGTCATCTAGTCAACGGGAACCAGAGCTCAGCGGAATTTCATCTAGTACGGAGAAGCAGAGCTCCACGGAATGTCTTCTAGTCCACAGGAACCTGAGCTGCACGGAATGTCATCCAGTCAACTGGAACCAGAGCTCCGCAGAATGTTATCCAGTCAACGGGAACCAGAGCTCCACAGAATGTCATCTAGTCAACGGGACGCAGACTTCCACAGAATGTCATCAGGTCAACGAGAACCAGAGTTCCTCAGAATGTCATCTAGTCAACGGGAACCAGAGTTGCACAGAATGTCCTCTAGTCACGGGAACCAGAGCTCCACGGAATGTCATCTATTCAACGGGAAGCAGAGCCCCACACAATGTCATCTAGTCAACGGGAACCAGAGCCCCACGCAATCTCATCTAGTCATCGGGCACCAGAGATCCGCGGAATGTCATCTAGTCAACGTGAACCAGAGCTCAGCGGTATGTCATCTAGTTAACGGGAAGCGGAGGTCCACGGAATGTCATCTGGTCAACGGGAACCAGAGCTCCACGGAATGTCATCTAATCAAAGGAACCAGCGCTCCACGGAATGTCATCCAGTCAATGAGAACCAGAGCTCCACTTAATGTCATCCTGTCCACGGGAATCAGAGTTGCCCAGAATGTTATCTAGTCAACGGGAACCAGAGCTCCGCAGAATGTCATCCACTCAACGGGAACCAGAGCTCCGCGGAATGTCATCTAGTGAACGGGAACCACAGCTCCACGGAATGACATCTAGTCAACGGGAACCAGAGCTCTGTGGAATAACAGCCACTCAACGGGAACCTGTGCTCCACGGAATATCATCTAGTCAACAGGAACCAGAGCTCCACGGAATGTCATCCAGTCAACGGGAACCAGAGTTCCACAGAATATCATCTAGTCAACGGAAATCAGAGCTGCACGGAATGTCATCCAGTCAACAGGAACCTGAGCTCCGCGGAATGACATCTAGTCAACGGGAACCAGAGTTGCACGGAATGTCATCCAGTCAATGGGAACTAGAGCTCCGTGGAATGTCATCTAGTCGACTGGAACCAGAGCACCATGGAATGTCATTTAGTTAACGGGAACCTGTGCTCCACGGAATATCATCTAGTCAACAGGAACCAGAGCTCCACGGAATGTCATCCAGTCAACGGGAACCAGAGTTCCACAGAATATCATCTAGTCAACGGAAACCAGAGCTGCACGGAATATCATCTAGTCAACAGGAACCAGAGTTCCACGGAATGTCATCCAGTCAACGGGAACCAGAGTTCCACAGAATATCATCTAGTCAACGGAAACCAGAGCTGCACGGAATGTCATCCAGTCAACGGGAACCAGAGCCCCATGCAATGTCATCTAGTCAACGGGAACCAGAGCTCAGCGGAATGTCATCCAGTAAGGAGAAGCAGAGCTCCACGGAATGTCATCCAGTCAACGGGAAGCAGAGCACCGCGGAATGTCATCCAGTCAACGGGAACCAGAGCTCCACGAAATGTCATCCAGTCAACGTAAAACAGAGCTGCACGGAATGTCTTCTAGTCAACGGGAACCTGTGCTCCACGGAATATCACCTAGTCAACAGGAACCAGAGCTCCACGGAATGTCATCCAGTCAACGGGAACCAGAATTCCACAGAATGTCATCTCGACAACGGAAACCAGAGCTGCACGGAATGTCATCTAGTTAACAGGAACCTGAGCTCCGCGGAATGACATCTAGTCAACGGGAACCAGAGTTTCACGGAATGTCATCCAGTCAATGGGAACAGGAGCTCGGTGGAATATCATCTAGTCGACTGGAACCAGAGCTCCATCGAATGTCATTTAGTTAACGGGAACCAGAGTTCCACGGAATGTCATCTGGTCAACAGCAACCAGAGCTCCGCGGAATGTCATCCAGTCAACGGGAACCAGAGTTCCACGGAATATCATCTGGTCAACAGCAACCAGAGCTCCGCGGAATGTCATCCAGTCAACGGGAACCAGCGTTCCACGAAATGTCATCCAGTCAAGGTAAAACAGAGCTGCACGGAATGTCATCTAGTCAACGGGAACCAGAGCCCCACGCAATGTTATCTAGTCAACGGGCACCAGAGCTCCGCGGAATGTGATCTAGGCAACGGGAACCAGAGCTCAGCGGAATGTCATCAAGTTAATGAGAAGCGGAGGTCCACGGAATGTCATCTAATCAACGGGAACCAGAGCTCCACGGAATGTCATCTAGTCAACGGAACCAGTGCTCCACAGAATGTCATCCAGTCAATGGGAACCTGTGCTCCACGGAATATCATCTAGTCAACAGGAACCAGAGTTCCACGGAATGTCATCCAGTCAACGGGAACCAGAATTCCACAGAATGTCATCTAGTCAACGGAAACCAGAGCTGCACGGAATGTCATCTAGTTAACAGGAACCTGAGCTCCGCGGAATGACATCTAGTCAACGGGAACCACAGCTCCACGGAATGACATCTAGTCAACGGGAACCAGAGCTCTGTGGAATAACATCCACTCAACGGGAACCTGTGCTCCACGGAATATCATCTAGTCAACAGGAACCAGAGCTCCAGGGAATGTCATCCAGTCAACGGGAACCAGAGTTCCACAGAATGTCATCTAGTCAACGGAAACCAGAGCTGCACGGAATGTCATCGAATCAACAGGAACCTGAGCTCCGCGGAATGTCATCTAGTCGACTGGAACCAGAGCTGCATGGAATGTCATTTAGTTAACGGGAACCAGAGTTCCACCGAATGTCATCTGGTCAACAGCAACCAGAGCTCCGCGTAATGTCATCCAGTCAACGGGAACCAGAGCTCACGGAATATCATCCAGTCAACGGAAAACAGAGCTGCACGGAATGTCATCTAGTCAACGGGAACCAGAGCCCCATGCAATGTCATCTAGTAAGGAGAAGCAGAGCTCCACGGAATGTCATCCAGTCAACGGGAAGCAGAGCACCGCGGAATGTCATCTAGGCAACGGGAACCAGAGCTACATGGAATGTCATCTAGTCAACGGGAACCAGAGTTCCACGGAATATCATTTGGTCAACAGCAACCAGAGCTCCGCGGAATGTCATCCAGTCAACGGGAACCAGAGCTCCACGAAATGTCATCCAGTCAACAGAAAACAGAGCTGCACGGAATGTCATCCAGTCAACGGGAACCAGAGCCCCATGCAATGTCATCTAGTCAACGGGAACCAGAGCTCAGCGGAATGTCATCTAGTACGGAGAAGCAGAGCTCCACGGAATGTCTTCTAGTCCACACGAACCTGAGCTGCACGGAATGTCATCCAGTCAACTGGAACCAGAGCTCCGCAGAATGCTATCCAGTCAACGGGAACCAGAGCTCCACAGAATGTCATCTAGTCAACGGGACGCAGAGTTCCACAGAATGTCATCAGTCAACGATAACCAGAGTTCCTCAGAATGTCATCTAGTCAACGGGAACCAGAGTTGCACAGAATGTCATCTAGTCACGGGAACCAGAGCTCCACGGAATGTCATCTATTCAACGGGAAGCAGAGCCCCACACAATGTCATCTAGTCAACGGGAACCAGAGCCCCACGCAATCTCATCTAGTCAACGAGCACCAGAGATCCGCGGAATGTCATCTAGTCAACGGGAACCAGAGCTCAGCGGAATGTCATCTAGTTAACGGGAAGCGGAGGTCCACGGAATGTCATCTGGTCAACGGGAACCAGAGCTCCACGGAATGTCATCTAGTCAAAGGAACCAGAGCTCCACGGAATGTCATCCAGTCAATGAGAACCAGAGCTCCACTTAATGTCATCCTGTCCACGGGAACCAGAGTTGCCCAGAATGTTATCTAGTCAACGGGAACCAGAGCTCCGCAGAATGTCATCCACTCAACGGGAACCAGAGCTCCGCGGAATGTCATCTAGTGAACGGGAACCACAGCTCCACGGAATGACATCTAGTCAACGGGAACCAGAGCTCTGTGGAATAACAGCCACTCAACGGGAACCTGTGCTCCACGGAATATCATCTAGTCAACAGGAACCAGAGCTCCACGGAATGTCATCCAGTCAACGGGAACCAGAGTTCCACAGAATATCATCTAGTGAACGGAAAACAGAGCTCCGCGGAATGTCATCTAGTCGACTGGAACCAGAGCTCCACGGAATGTCATCCAGTCAACGGGAACCAGAGTTCCACAGAATATCATCTAGTCAACGGAAACCAGAGCTGCACGGAATATCATCTAGTCAACAGGAACCAGAGCTCCACGGAATGTCATCCAGTCAACGGGAACCAGAGTTCCACAGAATATCATCTAGTCAACGGAAACCAGAGCTGCACGGAATGTCATCCAGTCAACGGGAACCAGAGCCCCATGCAATGTCATCTAGTCAACGGGAACCAGAGCTCAGCGGAATGTCATCCAGTAAGGAGAAGCAGAGCTCCACGGAATGTCATCCAGTCAACGGGAAGCAGAGCACCGCGGAATGTCATCCAGTCAACGGGAACCAGAGCTCCACGAAATGTCATCCAGTCAACGTAAAACAGAGCTGCACGGAATGTCTTCTAGTCAACGGGAACCTGTGCTCCACGGAATATCACCTAGTCAACAGGAACCAGAGCTCCACGGAATGTCATCCAGTCAACGGGAACCAGAATTCCACAGAATGTCATCTCGACAACGGAAACCAGAGCTGCACGGAATGTCATCTAGTTAACAGGAACCTGAGCTCCGCGGAATGACATCTAGTCAACGGGAACCAGAGTTTCACGGAATGTCATCCAGTCAATGGGAACAGGAGCTCGGTGGAATATCATCTAGTCGACTGGAACCAGAGCTCCATGGAATGTCATTTAGTTAACGGGAACCAGAGTCCCACGGAATGTCATCTGGTCAACAGCAACCAGAGCTCCGCGGAATGTCATCCAGTCAACGGGAACCAGAGCTCTCGGAAAATCATCCAGTCAACGGAAAACAGAGCTGCACGGAATGTCATCTAGTCAACGGGAACCAGAGCCCCATGCAATGTCATCCAGTCAACGGGAACCAGAGCTCAGCGGAATGTCATCTAGTAAGGAGAAGCAGAGCTCCACGGAATGTCATCCAGTCAACGGGAACCAGAGCTACATGGAATGTCATCTAGTCAACGGAAACCAGAGCTCCACGGAATGACATCTAGTCAACGGGAAACAGAGCTGCACAGAATGTCATCTAGTCAACAGGAACCTGAGCTCCGCGGTATGTCATCTAGTTAACGGTAGCCAGAGCTCATCGGAAAGTCATGCAGTCAATGGGAACCAGAGCTCCGCGGTATGTCATCTAGTCAACAGGAACCAGAGCTCCACGGAATGTCATCCAGTCAACGGGCACCAGAGCTCCGCGGAATGTCATCTAGTCAACGGGAACCAGAGCTCAGCGGAATGTCATCTAGTTAACGGGAAGCGGAGGTCCACGGAATGTCATCTAGTCAACGGGAACCAGAGCTCCACGGAATGTCATCTGGTCAAAGGAACCAGCGCTCCACGGAATGTCATCCAGTCAATGGGAACCAGAGCTCCACTTAATGTCATCCTGTCCACGGGAACCAGAGTTGCCCAGAATGTTATCTAGTCAACGGGAACCAGAGCTCCGCAGAATGTCATCCACTCAACGGGAACCAGAGCTCCGCGGAATGTCATCTGATCAACAGGAACCAGAGCTCCGCGGAATGTCATCTAGTGAACGGGAACCAGAGGTCCACGGAATGACATCTAGTCAACGGGAACCAGAGCTCTGTGGAATAACATCCACTCAACGGGAACCTGTGCTCCACGGAATATCATCTAGTCAACAGGAACCAGAGTTCCACGGAATGTCATCCAGTCAACGGGAACCAGAGTTCCACAGAATATCATCTAGTCAACGGAAACCAGAGCTGCAGAGAATGTCATCAAGTCAACAGGAACCTGAGCTCCGCGGAATGACATCTAGTCAACGGGAACCAGAGTTGCACGGAATGTCATCCAGTCAATGGGAACTAGAGCTCCGTGGAATGTCATCTAGTCGACTGGAACCAGAGCCCCAGGGAATGTCATTTAGTTAACAGGAACCTGAGCTGCACGGAATGTCATCCAGTCAACTGGAACCAGAGCTCCGCAGAATGATATCCAGTCAACGGGAACCAGAGCTCCACGGAATGTCATCGGGTCAACGAGAACCAGAGTTCCTCAGAATGTCCTCTAGTCAACGGGAACCAGAGTTGCACAGAATGTCATCTAGTCACGGGAACCAGAGATTCACGGAATGTCATCTATTCAACGGGAAGCAGAGCCCCACACAATGTCATCTAGTCAACAGGAACCAGAGCTCCACGGAATGTCATCCAGTCAACGGGAACCAGAGTTCCACAGAATATCATCTAGTCAACGGAAACCAGAGCTGCACGGAATGTCATCCAGTCAACGGGAACCAGAGCCCCATGCAATGTCATCCAGTCAACGGGAACCAGAGCTCAGCGGAATGTCATCCAGTAAGGAGAAGCAGAGCTCCACGGAATGTCATCCAGTCAACGGGAAGCAGAGCACCGCGGAATGTCATCCAGTCAACGGGAACCAGAGCTCCACGAAATGTCATCCAGTCAACGTAAAACAGAGCTGCACGGAATGTCTTCTAGTCAACGGGAACCTGTGCTCCACGGAATATCACCTAGTCAACAGGAACCAGAGCTCCACGGAATGTCATCCAGTCAACGGGAACCAGAATTCCACAGAATGTCATCTCGACAACGGAAACCAGAGCTGCACGGAATGTCATCTAGTTAACAGGAACCTGAGCTCCGCGGAATGACATCTAGTCAACGGGAACCAGAGTTTTACGGAATGTCATCCAGTCAATGGGAACAGGAGCTCGGTGGAATATCATCTAGTCGACTGGAACCAGAGCTCCATGGAATGTCATTTAGTTAACGGGAACCAGAGTTCCACGGAATGTCATCTGGTCAACAGCAACCAGAGCTCCGCGGAATGTCATCCAGTCAACGGGAACCAGAGCTCACGGAAAATCATCCAGTCAACGGAAAACAGAGCTGCACGGAATGTCATCTAGTCAACGGGAACCAGAGCCCCATGCAATGTCATCCAGTCAACGGGAACCAGAGCTCAGCGGAATGTCATCTAGTAAGGAGAAGCAGAGCTCCACGGAATGTCATCCAGTCAACGGGAACCAGAGCTACATGGAATGTCATCTAGTCAACGGAAACCAGAGCTCCACGGAATGACATCTAGTCAACGGGAAACAGAGCTGCACAGAATGTCATCTAGTCAACAGGAACCTGAGCTCCGCGGTATGTCATCTAGTTAACGGTAGCCAGAGCTCATCGGAAAGTCATGCAGTCAATGGGAACCAGAGCTCCGCGGTATGTCATCTAGTCAACAGGAACCAGAGCTCCACGGAATGTCATCCAGTCAACGGGCACCAGAGCTCCGCGGAATGTCATCTAGTCAACGGGAACCAGAGCTCAGCGGAATGTCATCTAGTTAACGGGAAGCGGAGGTCCACGGAATGTCATCTAGTCAACGGGAACCAGAGCTCCACGGAATGTCATCTGGTCAAAGGAACCAGCGCTCCACGGAATGTCATCCAGTCAATGGGAACCAGAGCTCCACTTAATGTCATCCTGTCCACGGGAACCAGAGTTGCCCAGAATGTTATCTAGTCAACGGGAACCAGAGCTCCGCAGAATGTCATCCACTCAACGGGAACCAGAGCTCCGCGGAATGTCATCTGATCAACAGGAACCAGAGCTCCGCGGAATGTCATCTAGTGAACGGGAACCAGAGGTCCACGGAATGACATCTAGTCAACGGGAACCAGAGCTCTGTGGAATAACATCCACTCAACGGGAACCTGTGCTCCACGGAATATCATCTAGTCAACAGGAACCAGAGTTCCACGGAATGTCATCCAGTCAACGGGAACCAGAGTTCCACAGAATATCATCTAGTCAACGGAAACCAGAGCTGCAGAGAATGTCATCAAGTCAACAGGAACCTGAGCTCCGCGGAATGACATCTAGTCAACGGGAACCAGAGTTGCACGGAATGTCATCCAGTCAATGGGAACTAGAGCTCCGTGGAATGTCATCTAGTCGACTGGAACCAGAGCCCCAGGGAATGTCATTTAGTTAACAGGAACCTGAGCTGCACGGAATGTCATCCAGCCAACTGGAACCAGAGCTCCGCAGAATGTTATCCAGTCAACGGGAACCAGAGCTCCACGGAATGTCATCAGGTCAACGAGAACCAGAGTTCCTCAGAATGTCCTCTAGTCAACGGGAACCAGAGTTGCACAGAATGTCATCTAGTCACGGGAACCAGAGATTCACGGAATGTCATCTATTCAACGGGAAGCAGAGCCCCACACAATGTCATCTAGTCAACGGGAACCAGAGCCCCAAGCAATGTCATCTAGTCAACGGGCACCAGAGCTCCGCGGAATGTCATCTAGTCAACGGGAACCAGAGCTCCACGGAATGTCATCTAGTCAATGGAACCAGAGCTCCACGGAATGTCATCCAGTCAATGGGAACCAGAGCTCCACTTAATGTCATCCTGTCCACGGGAACCAGAGTTGCCCAGAATGTTATCTAGTCAACGGGAACCAGAGCTCCGCAGAATGTCATCCACTCAACGGGAACCAGAGCTCGACGGAATGTCATCTGATCAACAGGAACCAGAGCTCCGCGGAATGTCATCTAGTGAACGGGAACCAGAGCTCCACGGAATGACATCTAGTAAACGGGAACCAGCGCTCTGTGGAATAACATCCACTCAACGGGAACCTGTGCTCCACGGAATATCATCTAGTCAACAGGAACCAGAGCTCCACGGAATGTCATCCAGTCAACGGGAACCAGAGTTCCACAGAATATCATCTAGTCAACGGAAACCAGAGCTGCACGGAATGTCATCTAGTCAACAGGAACCTGAGCTCCGCGGAATGACATCTAGTCGACTGGAACCAGAGCTCCATGGAATGCCATTTAGTTAACGGGAACCAGAGTTCCACGGAATATCATCTGGTCAACTCAACCAGATCTCCGCGGAATGTCATCCAGTCAACGGGAACCAGAGCTCACGGAATATCATCCAGTCAACGGAAAACAGAGCTGCACGGAATGTCATCTAGTCAACGGGAACCAGAGTTGCACGGAATGACATCCAGTCAATGGGAACCAGAGCTCGGTGGAATGTCATCTAGTCGACTGGAACCAGAGATCCATGGAATGTCATTTAGTTAACGGGAACCAGAGTTCCACGAAATGTCATCCAGTCAAGGTAAAACAGAGCTGCACGGAATGTCATCTAGTCAACGGGAACCAGAGCCCCACGCAATGTCATCTAGTCAACGGGAATCTGTGCTCCACGGAATAACATCTAATCAACAGGAACCTGAGCTTCGCGGAATGACATCTAGTCAACGGGAAACAGAGCTGCACGGAATGTCAGGTAGTCAACGAGAACCAGAGCCCCATGCCATCTCATCCAGTCAACGGGAACCAGAGCTCAGCGGAATGTCATCTAGTAAGGAGTAGCAGAGCTCCACTGAATGCCATCCAGTCAACGGGAAGCAGAGCACCGCGGAATGTCATCTAGTCAACGGGAACCAGAGCTACATGGAATGTCATCCAGTCAACGGGAACCAGAGCTCCACGGAATGTCATCCAGTCAAGGTAAAACAGAGCTGCACGCAATGTCATCTAGTCAACGGGCACCAGAGCTCCGCGGAATGTCATCTAGTCAACGGGAACCAGAGCTCAGCGGAATGTCATCTAGTTAACGGGAAGCGGAGGTCCACGGAATGTCATCTAGTCAACGGGAACCAGAGCTCTGTGGAATAACATCCACTCAACGGGAACCTGTGCTCCACGGAATATCATCTAATCAACAGGAACCAGAGCTCCACGGAATGTCATCCAGTCAACGGGAACCAGAGTTCCACAGAATGTCATCTAGTCAACGGAAACCAGAGCTGCACGGAATGTCATCTAGTCAACTGGAACCTGAGCTTCGCGGAATGACATCTAGTCAACGGGAAACAGAGCTGAACGGAATGTCAGGTAGTCAACGAGAACCAGAGTCCCATGCCATGTCATCCAGTCAACGGGAACCAGAGCACCGCGGAATGTCATCTGGTCAACGGGAGCCAGAGCTACATGGAATGTCATCCAGTCAACGGGAACCAGAGCTCCACGGAATGTCATCTCGTCAACGGGAACCAGAGCTGCACAGAATGTCATCTAGTCAACAGGAACCTGAGCTCCGCGGTATGTCATCTAGATAACGGGAGCCAGAGCTCATCGGAACGTCATCCAGTCAATGGGAACCAGAGCGCCGCGGTATATCATCTAGTCAACAGGAACCTGAGCTCCACGGAATGTCATCCAGTCAACGGCACCAAAGTTCCACAGAATGTCATCTAGTCAACGGGATGCAGAGCTCCACGTAATGTCATCCAGTCAACGGGTACCAGAGTTCCACGGAATATCATCTGGTCAACAGCAACCAGAGCTCCGCGGAATGTCATCCAGTCAACGGGAACCAGAGTTCCAAGAAATGTCATCCAGTCAAGGTAAAACAGAGCTGCACGGAATGTCATCTCGTCAACGGGAACCAGAGCCCCACGCAATGTCATCTAGTCAACGGGCACCAGAGCTCCGCGGGATGTCATCTAGTCAACGGGAACCAGAGCTCAGCGGAATGTCATCTAGTTAACGGGAAGCGGAGGTCCACGGAATGTCATCTAGTCAACGGGAACCAGAGCTCCACGGAATGTCATCTAGTCAACGGGAAGCAGAGCTCAGCGGAATGTCATCTAGTAAGGAGAAGCAGAGCTCCACGGAATGTCATCTAGTCCACAGGAGCCTGAGCTGCACGGAATGTCATCCAGTCAACTGGAACCAGAGCTCCGCAGAATGTTATCCGGTCAACGGGAACCAGAGCTCCACGGAATGTCATCTAGTCAACGGGAAGCAGAGTTCCACAGAATGTCATCAGGTCAACGAGAACCAGAGTTCCTCAGAATGTCATCTAGTCAACAGGAACCAGAGCTCCGCAGAATGTCATCTAGTTAACGGGAAGCGGAGGTCCACGGAATGTCATCTAGTCAACGGGAACCAGAGCTCCACGGAATGTCATCTAGTCAACGGAACCAGAGCTCCACGGAATGTCAATCAGTCAATGGGAACCAGAGCTCCACTAAATGTCATCCCGTCCACGGGAACTAGAGTTGCCCAGAATGTTATCTAGTCAACGGGAACCAGAGCTCTGTGGAATAACATCAACTCAACGGAAACCTGTGCTCCACGGAATACCATCGAGTCAACAGGAACCAGAGCTCCACGGAATGTCATCCAGTCAACGGGAACCAGAGTTCCACAGAATGTCATCTAGTCAACGGAAACCAGAGCTGCACGGAATGTCATCTAGTCAACGGGAACCAGAGTTGCACGGAATGACATCCAGTCAATGGGAACCAGAGCTCGGTGGAATGTCATCTAGTCGACTGGAACCAGAGATCCATGGAATGTCATTTAGTTAACGGGAACCAGAGTTCCACGAAATGTCATCCAGTCAAGGTAAAACAGAGCCCCACGCAATGTCATCTAGTCAACGGGAACCAGAGCTCCGCGGAATGTCATCTTGTTAACGGGAAGCGGAGGTCCACCGAATGTCATCTAGTCAACGGGAACCAGAGCTCTGTGGAATAACATCCACTCAACGGGAACCTGTGCTCCACGGAATAACATCTAATCAACAGGAACCAGAGCTCCACGGAATGTCATCCAGTCAACGGGAACCAGAGTTCCACAGAATGTCATCTAGTCAACGGAAACCAGAGCTGCACGGAATGTCATCTAGTCAACTGGAACCTGAGCTTCGCCAAATGACATCTAGTCAACGGGAGCCAGAGCTGCACGGAATGTCAGGTAGTCAACGGGAACCAGAGCTCAGCGGAATGTCATCTAGTAAGGAGTAGCAGAGCTCCACTGAATGTCATCCAGTCAACGGGAAGCAGAGCACCGCGGAATGTCATCTAGTCAACGGGAACCAGAGCTACATGGAATGTCATCCAGTCAACGAGAACCAGAGTTCCTCAGAATGTCATCTAGTCAACGGGAACCAGAGTTGCACAGAATGTCATCTAGTCACGGGAACCAGATCTCCACGGAATGTCATCTATTTAACGGGAAGCAGAACCCCACACAATGTCATCTAGTCAACGGGAACCAGAGCCCCACGCAATGTCATCTAGTCAACGGGCACCAGAGCTCCGCGGAATGTCATCTAGTCAACGGGAACCAGAGCTCAGCGGAATGTCATCTAGTTAACGGGAAGCGGAGTTCCACGGAATGTCATCTAGTCAACGGGAACCAGAGCTCCACGGAATGTCATCTGGTCAAAGGAACCAGCGCTCCACGGAATGTCATCCAGTCAATGGGAACCAGAGCTCCACTTAATGTCATCCTGTCCACGGGAACAGAGTTGCCCAGAATGTTATCTAGTCAACGGGAACCAGAGCTCCGCAGAATGTCATCCACTCAACGGGAACCAGAGCTCCGCGGAATGTCATCTGATCAACAGGAACCAGAGCTCCGCGGAATGTCATCTAGTGAACGGGAACCAGAGGTCCACGGAATGACATCTAGTCAACGGGAACCAGAGCTCTGTGGAATAACATCCACTCAACGGGAACCTGTGCTCCACGGAATATCATCTAGTCAACAGGAACCAGAGTTCCACGGAATGTCATCCAGTCAACGGGAACCAGAGTTCCACAGAATATCATCTAGTCAACGGAAACCAGAGCTGCACAGAATGTCATCAAGTCAACAGGAACCAGAGCTCCGCGGAATGACATCTAGTCAACGGGAACCAGAGTTGCACGGAATGTCATCCAGTCAATGGGAACTAGAGCTCCGTGGAATGTCATCTAGTCGACTGGAACCAGAGCCCCAGGGAATGTCATTTAGTTAACGGGAACCTGTGCTGCACGGAAGATCATCTAGTCAATAGGAACCAGAGCTCCACGGAATGTCATCCAGTCAACGGGAACCAGACTTCCACAGAATATCATCTAGTCAACGGAAACCAGAGCTGCACGGAATGTCATCTAGTCAACAGGAACCTGAGCTCCGCGGAATGACATCTAGTCGACTGGAACCAGAGCTGCATGGAATGTCATTTAGTTAACGGGAAGCAGAGTTCCACGGAATGTCATCTGGTCAACAGCAACCAGAGCTCCGCGGAATCTCATCCAGTCAACGGGAACCAGAGCTCACGGAATATCATCCAGTCAACAGAAAACAGAGCTGCACGGAATGTCATCCAGTCAACGGGAACCAGAGCCCCATGCAACGTCATCTAGTCAACGGGAACCAGAGCTCAGCGGAATGTCATCTAGTAAGGAGAAGCAGAGCTCCACGGAATGTCATCTAGTCCACAGGAACCTGAGCTGCACGGAATGTCATCCAGTCAACTGGAACTAGAGCTCCGCAGAATGTTATCCAGTCAACGGGAACCAGAGCTCCACGGAATGTCATCAGGTCAACGAGAACCAGAGTTCCTCAGAATGTCCTCTAGTCAACGGGAACCAGAGTTGCACAGAATGTCATCTAGTCACGGGAACCAGAGATTCACGGAATGTCATCTATTCAACGGGAAGCAGAGCCCCACACAATGTCATCTAGTCAACGGGAACCAGAGCCCCACGCAATGTCATCTAGTCAACGGGCACCAGAGCTCCGCGGAATGTCATCTAGTCAACGGGAACCAGAGCTCAGCGGAATATCATCTAGTTAACGGGAACCAAAGCTCCACGGAATGTCATCTAGTCAAAGGAACCAGAGTTGCCCAGAATGTTATCTAGTCAACGGGAACCAGAGCTCCGCAGAATGTCATCCACTCAACGGGAACCAGAGCTCGACGGAATGTCATCTGATCAACAGGAACCAGAGCTCCGCGGAATATCATCTAGTGAACGGGAACCAGAGCTCCACGGAATGACATCTAGTAAACGGGAACCAGAGCTCTGTGGAATAACATCCACTCAACGGGAACCTGTGCTCCACGGAATATCATCTAGTCAACAGGAACCAGAGTTCCACGGAATGTCATCCAGTCAACGGGAACCAGAGTTCCACAGAATATCATCTAGTCAACGGAAGCCAGAGCTGCACGGAATGTCATCTAGTCAACAAGAACCTGAGCTCCGCAGAATGACATCTAGTCACCGGGAACCAGAGTTGCTCGGAATGTCATCCAGTCAATGGGAACTAGAGCTCCGTGGAATGTCATCTAGTCGACTGGAACCAGAGCCCCATGGAATGTCATTTAGTTAACGGGAACCTGTGCTCCACGGAATATCATCTAGTCAACAGGAACCAGAGCTCCACGGAATGTCATCCAGTCAACGGGAACCAGAGTTCCACAGAATATCATCTAGTCAACGGAAACCAGAGCTGCACGGAATGTCATCTAGTCAACAGGAACCTGAGCTCCGCGGAATAACATCTAGTCGACTGGAACCAGAGCTGCATGGAATGTCATTTAGTTAACGGGAACCAGAGTTCCACGGAATGTCATCTGGTCAACAGCAACCAGAGCTCCGCGGAATGTCATCCAGTCAACGGGAACCAGAGCTCACGGAATATCATCCAGTCAACGGGAACCAGAGCCCCATGCAATGTCATCTAGTCAACGGGAACCAGAGCTCAGCGGAATGTCATCTAGTAAGGAGAAGCAGATCTCCACGGAATGTCATCCAGTCAACGGGAAGCAGAGCACCGCGGAATGTCATCTAGTCAACGGGAACCAGAGCTACATGGAATGTCATCCAGTCAACGGGAACCAGAGTTCCACGGAATATCATCTGGTCAACAGCAGCCAGAGCTCCGTGGAATGTCATCCAGTCAACGGGAACCTGTGCTCCACGGAATATCATCTAGTCAACAGGAACCAGAGCTCCACGGAATGTCATCCAGTCAACGGGAACCAGAATTCCACAGAATGTCATCTAGTCAACGGAAACCAGAGCTGCACGGAATGTCATCCAGTTAACAGGAACCTGAGCTCCGCGGAATGACATCTAGTCAACGGGGACCAGAGTTTCACGGAATATCATCCAGTCAATGGGAACCAGAGCTCGGTGGAATATCATCTAGTCGACTGGAACCAGAGCTCCACGGAATGTCATCTGGTCAACAGCAACCAGAGCTCCGCGGAATGTCATCCAGTCAACGGGAACCAGAGCTCACGGAAAATCATCCAGTCAACGGAAAACAGAGCTGCACGGAATGTCATCTAGTCAACAAGGAACCAGAGCCCCATGCAATGTCATCCAGTCAACGGGAACCAGAGCTCAGCGGAATGTCATCTTGTAAGGAGAAGCAGAGCTCCACGGAATGTCATCCAGTCAACGGGAACCAGAGCTACATGGAATGTCATCTAGTCAACGGAAAACAATGCTCCGCGGAATGACATCTAGTCAACGGGAACCAGAGCTGCACAGAATGTCAACTAGTCAACAGGAATCTGAGCTCCGCGGTATGTCATCCAGTTAACGGGAACCAGAGCTCCACGGAATGTCATCCAGTCAACGGGCACCAAAGTTCCACAGAATGTCATCTAGTCAACCGGATGCAGAGCTCCACGTAATGTCATCCAGTCAACGGGAACCAGAGTTCCACGGAATATCATCTGGTCAACAGCAACCAGAGCTCCGCGGAATGTCATCCAGTCAACGGGAACCAGCGTTCCACGAAATGTCATCCAGTCAAGGTAAAACAGAGCTGCACGGAATGTCATCTAGTCAACGGGAACCAGAGCCCCACGCAATGTTATCTAGTCAACGGGCACCAGAGCTCCGCGGAATGTGATCTGGGCAACGGGAACCAGAGCTCAGCGGAATGTCATCAAGTTAATGAGAAGCGGAGGTCCACGGAATGTCATCTAGTCAACGGGAACCAGAGCTCCACGGAATGTCATCTAGTCAACGGAACCAGTGCTCCACGGAATGTCATCCAGTCAATGGGAACCTGTGCTCCACGGAATATCATCTAGTCAACAGGAACCAGAGCTCCACGGAATGTCATCCAGTCAACGGGAACCAGAATTCCACAGAATGTCATCTAGTCAACGGAAACCAGAGCTGCACGGAATGTCATCTAGTTAACAGGAACCTGAGCTCCGCGGAATGACATCTAGTCAACGGGAACCACAGCTCCACGGAATGACATCTAGTCAACGGGAACCAGAGCTCTGTGGAATAACATCCACTCAACGGGAACCTGTGCTCCACGGAATATCATCTAGTCAACAGGAACCAGAGCTCCAGGGAATGTCATCCAGTCAACGGGAACCAGAGTTCCACAGAATGTCATCTAGTCAACGGAAACCAGAGCTGCACGGAATGTCATCGAATCAACAGGAACCTGAGCTCCGCGGAATGACATCTAGTCAACGGGAACTAGAGTTGCATGGAATGTCATCCAGTCAATGGGAACCAGAGCTCCATGGAATGTCATCTAGTCGACTGGAACCAGAGCTGCATGGAATGTCATTTAGTTAACGGGAACCAGAGTTCCACCGAATGTCATCTGGTCAACAGCAATCAGAGCTCCGCGTAATGTCATCCAGTCAACGGGAACCAGAGCTCACGGAATATCATCCAGTCAACGGAAAACAGAGCTGCACGGAATGTCATCTAGTCAACGGGAACCAGAGCCCCATGCAATGTCATCTAGTAAGGAGAAGCAGAGCTCCACGGAATGTCATCCAGTCAACGGGAAGCAGAGCACCGCGGAATGTCATCTAGGCAACGGGAACCAGAGCTACATGGAATGTCATCTAGTCAACGGGAACCAGAGTTCCACGGAATATCATTTGGTCAACAGCAACCAGAGCTCCGCGGAATGTCATCCAGTCAACGGGAACCAGAGCTCCACGAAATGTCATCCAGTCAACAGAAAACAGAGCTGCACGGAATGTCATCCAGTCAACGGGAACCAGAGCCCCATGCAATGTCATCTAGTCAACGGGAACCAGAGCTCAGCGGAATGTCATCTAGTACGGAGAAGCAGAGCTCCACGGAATGTCTTCTAGTCCACAGGAACCTGAGCTGCACGGAATGTCATCCAGTCAACTGGAACCAGAGCTCCGCAGAATGTTATCCAGTCAACGGGAACCAGAGCTCCACAGAATGTCATCTAGTCAACGGGACGCAGAGTTCCACAGAATGTCATCAGTCAACGAGAACCAGAGTTCCTCAGAATGTCATCTAGTCAACGGGAACCAGAGTTGCACAGAATGTCATCTAGTCACGGGAACCAGAGCTCCACGGAATGTCATCTATTCAACGGGAAGCAGAGCCCCACACAATGTCATCTAGTCAACGGGCACCAGAGATCCGCGGAATGTCATCTAGTCAACGGGAACCAGAGCTCAGCGGAATGTCATCTAGTTAACGGGAAGCTGAGGTCCACGGAATGTCATCTGGTCAACGGGAACCAGAGCTCCACGGAATGTCATCTAGTCAAAGGAACCAGCGCTCCACGGAATGTCATCCAGTCAATGAGAACCAGAGCTCCACTTAATGTCATCCTGTCCACGGGAACCAGAGTTGCCCAGAATGTTATCTAGTCAACGGGAACCAGAGCTCCGCAGAATGTCATCCACTCAACGGGAACCAGAGCTCCGTGGAATGTCATCTAGTCAACGGGAACCACAGCTCCACGGAATGACATCTAGTCAACGGGAACCAGAGCTCTGTGGAATAACAGCCACTCAACGGGAACCTGTGCTCCACGGAATATCATCTAGTCAACAGGAACCAGAGCTCCACGGAATGTCATCCAGTCAACGGGAACCAGAGTTCCACAGAATATCATCTAGTCAACGGAAACCAGAGCTGCACGGAATGTCATCTAGTCAACAGGAACCTGAGCTCCGCGGAATGACATCTAGTCAACGGGAACCAGAGTTGCACGGAATGTCATCCAGTCAATGGGAACTAGAGTTCCGTGGAATGTCATCTAGTCGACTGGAACCAGAGCACCATGGAATGTCATTTAGTTAACGGGAACCTGTGCTCCACGGAATATCATCTAGTCAACAGGAACCAGAGCTCCACGGAATGTCATCCAGTCAACGGGAACCAGAGTTCCACAGAATATCATCTAGTCAACGGAAACCAGAGCTGCACGGAATATCATCTAGTCAACAGGAACCAGAGCTCCACGGAATGTCATCCAGTCAACGGCAACCAGAGTTCCACAGAATATCATCTAGTCAACGGAAAACAGAGCTGCACGGAATGTCATCCAGTCAACGGGAACCAGAGCCCCATGCAATGTCATCTAGTCAACGGGAACCAGAGCTCAGCGGAATGTCATCCAGTAAGGAGAAGCAGAGCTCCACGGAATGTCATCCAGTCAACGGGAAGCAGAGCACCGCGGAATGTCATCCAGTCAACGGGAACCAGAGCTCCACGAAATGTCATCCAGTCAACGTAAAACAGAGCTGCACGGAATGTCTTCTAGTCAACGGGAACCTGTGCTCCACGGAATATCACCTAGTCAACAGGAACCAGAGCTCCACGGAATGTCATCCAGTCAACGGGAACCAGAATTCCACAGAATGTCATCTCGACAACGGAAACCAGAGCTGCACGGAATGTCATCTAGTTAACAGGAACCTGAGCTCCGCGGAATGACATCTAGTCAACGGGAACCAGAGTTTCACGGAATGTCATCCAGTCAATGGGAACAGGAGCTCGGTGGAATATCATCTAGTCGACTGGAACCAGAGCTCCATGGAATGTCATTTAGTTAACGGGAACCAGAGTTCCACGGAATGTCATCTGGTCAACAGCAACCAGAGCTCCGCGGAATGTCATCCAGTCAACGGGAACCAGAGCTCACGGAATGTCATCTAGTCAACGGGAACCAGAGCCCCATGCAATGTCATCCAGTCAACGGGAACCAGAGCTCAGCGGAATGTCATCTAGTAAGGAGAAGCAGAGCTCCACGGAATGTCATCCAGTCAACGGGAACCAGAGCTACATGGAATGTCATCTAGTCAACGGAAACCAGAGCTCCACGGAATGACATCTAGTCAACGGGAAACAGAGCTGCACAGAATGTCATGTAGTCAACAGGAACCTGAGCTCCGCGGAATGTCATCTAGTCAACGGGAACCAGAGCTCAGCGGAATGTCATCTAGTTAACGGGAAGCGGAGGTCCACGGAATGTCATCTAGTCAACGGGAACCAGAGCTCCACGGAATGTCATCTGGTCAAAGGAACCAGCGCTCCACGGAATGTCATCCAGTCAATGGGAACCAGAGCTCCACTTAATGTCATCCTGTCCACGGGAACCAGAGCTCTGTGGAATAACATCCACTCAACGGGAACCTGTGCTCCACGGAATATCATCTAGTCAACAGGAACCAGAGTTGCACGGAATGTCATCCAGTCAATGGGAACTAGAGCTCCGTGGAATGTCATCTAGTCGACTGGAACCAGAGCCCCAGGGAATGTCATTTAGTTAACGGGAACCTGTGCTGCACGGAAGATCATCTGGTCAACAGGAACCAGAGCTCCACGGAATGTCATCCAGTCAACGGGAACCAGACTTCCACAGAATATCATCTAGTCAACGGAAACCAGAGCTGCACGGAATGTCATCTAGTCGACTGGAACCAGAGCTGCATGGAATGTCATTTAGTTAACGGGAACCAGAGTTCCACGGAATGTCATCTGGTCAACAGCAACCAGAGCTCCGCGGAATGTCATCCAGTCAACAGGAACCAGAGCTCACGGAATATCATCCAGTCAACAGAAAACAGAGCTGCACGGAATGTCATCCAGTCAACGGGAACCAGAGCCCCATGCAATGTCATCTAGTCAACGGGAACCAGAGCTCAGCGGAATGTCATCCAGTAAGGAGAAGCAGAGCTCCACGGAATGTCATCTAGTCCACAGGAACCTGAGCTGCACGGAATGTCATCCAGTCAACTGGAACCAGAGCTCCGCAGAATGTTATCCAGTCAACGGGAACCAGAGCTCCACGGAATGTCATCAGGTCAACGAGAACCAGAGTTCCTCAGTATGTCCTCTAGTCAACGGGAACCAGAGTTGCACAGCATGTCATCTAGTCACGGGAACCAGAGATTCACGGAATGT
Source organism: Mobula birostris (assembly GCF_030028105.1). Taxonomy (NCBI): domain Eukaryota; kingdom Metazoa; phylum Chordata; class Chondrichthyes; order Myliobatiformes; family Myliobatidae; genus Mobula; species Mobula birostris. The sequence goes on from NC_092379.1 coordinate 72,626,902, forward strand.
CATCTATTCAACGGGAAGCAGAGCCCCACACAATGTCATCTAGTCAACGGGAACCAGAGCCCCACGCAATGTCATCTAGTCAACGGGCACCAGAGCTCCGCGGAATGTCATCTAGTCAACGGGAACCAGAGCTCAGCGGAATATCATCTAGTTAACGGGAACCAAAGCTCCACGGAATGTCATCTAGTCAATGGAACCAGAGCTCCACGGAATGTCATCCAGTCAATGGGAACCAGAGCTCCACTTAATGTCATCCTGTCCACGGGAACCAGAGTTGCCCAGAATGTTATCTAGTCAACGGGAACCAGAGCTCCGCAGAATGTCATCCACACAACGGGAACCAGAGCTCGACGGAATGTCATCTGATCAACAGGAACCAGAGCTCCGCGGAATGTCATCTAGTGAACGGGAACCAGAGCTCCACGGAATGACATCTAGTAAACGGGAACCAGAGCTCTGTGGAATAACATCCACTCAACGGGAACCTGTGCTCCACGGAATATCATCTAGTCAACAGGAACCAGAGTTCCACGGAATGTCATCCAGTCAACGGGAACAAGAGTTCCACAGAATATCATCTAGTCAACGGAAACCAGAGCTGCACGGAATGTCATCTAGTCAACAAGAACCTGAGCTCCGCAGAATGACATCTAGTCACCGGGAACCAGAGTTACACGGAATGTCATCCAGTCAATGGGAACTAGAGCTCCGTGGAATGTCATCTAGTCGACTGGAACCAGAGCCCCATGGAATGTCATTTAGTTAACGGGAACCTGTGCTCCACGGAATATCATCTAGTCAACAGGAACCAGAGTTCCACGGAATGTCATCCAGTCAACGGGAACCAGAGTTCAACAGAATATCATCTAGTCAACGGAAGCCAGAGCTGCACGGAATGTCATCTAGTCAACAAGAACCTGAGCTCCGCAGAATGACATCTAGTCACCCGGAACCAGAGTTGCTCGGAATGTCATCCAGCCAATGGGAACTAGAGCTCCGTGGAATGTCATCTAGTCGACTGGAACCAGAGCCCCATGGAATGTCATTTAGTTTACGGGAACCTGTGCTCCACGGAATATCATCTAGTCAACAGGAACCAGAGCTCCACGGAATGTCATCCAGTCAACGGGAACCAGAGTTCCACAGAATATCATCTAGTCAACGGAAACCAGAGCTGCACGGAATGTCATCTAGTCAACAGGAACCTGAGCTCCGCGGAATGACATCTAGTCGACTGGAACCAGAGCTGCATGGAATGTCATTTAGTTAACGGGAACCAGAGTTCCACGGAATGTCATCTGGTCAACAGCAACCAGAGCTCCGCGGAATGTCATCCAGTCAACGGGAACCAGAGCTCACGGAATATCATCCAGTCAACGGGAACCAGAGCCCCATGCAATGTCATCTAGTCAACGGGAACCAGAGCTCAGCGGAATGTCATCTAGTAAGGAGAAGCAGATATCCACGGAATGTCATCCAGTCAACGGGAAGCAGAGCACCGCGGAATGTCATCTAGTCAACGGGAACCAGAGCTACATGGAATGTCATCCAGTCAACGGGAACCAGAGTTCCACGGAATATCATCTGGTCAACAGCAGCCAGAGCTCCGTGGAATGTCATCCAGTCAACGGGAACCAGAGCTCCACGAAATGTCATCCTGTCAACGTAAAACAGAGCTGCACGGAATGTCATCTAGTCAACGGGAACCTGTGCTCCACGGAATATCATCTAGTCAACAGGAACCAGAGCTCCACGGAATGTCATCCAGTCAACGGGAACCAGAATTCCACAGAATGTCATCTAGTCAACGGAAACCAGAGCTGCACGGAATGTCATCCAGTTAACAGGAACCTGAGCTCCGCGGAATGACATCTAGTCAACGGGAACCAGAGTTTCACGGAATATCGTCCAGTCAGTGGGAACCAGAGCTCGGTGGAATATCATCTAGTCGACTGGAACCAGACCTCCATGGAATGTCATTTAGTTAACGGGAACCAGAGTTCCACGGAATGTCATCTGGTGAACAGCAACCAGAGCTCCGCGGAATGTCATCCAGTCAACGGGAACCAGAGCTCACGGAATATCATCCAGTCAACGGAAAACAGAGCTGCACGGAATGTCATCTAGTCAACAAGGAACCAGAGCCCCATGCAATGTCATCCAGTCAACGGGAACCAGAGCTCAGCGGAATGTCATCTTGTAAGGAGAAGCAGAGCTCCACGGAATGTCATCCAGTCAACGGGAACCAGAGCTACATGGAATGTCATCTGGTCAACGGAAAACAAAGCTCCACGGAATGACATCTAGTCAACGGGAACCAGAGCTGCACAGAATGTCAACTAGTCAACAGGAATCTGAGCTCCGCGGTATGTCATCTAGTTAACGGGAACCAGAGCTCCACGGAATGTCATCCAGTCAACGGGCACCAAAGTTCCACAGAATGTCATCTAGTCAAAGGGATGCAGAGCTCCACGTAATGTCATCCAGTCAACGGGAACCAGAGTTCCACGGAATATCATCTGGTCAACAGCAACCAGAGCTCCGCGGAATGTCATCCAGTCAACGGGAACCAGCGTTCCACGAAATGTCATCCAGTCAAGGTAAAACAGAGCTGCACGGAATGTCATCTAGTCAACGGGAACCAGAGCCCCACGCAATGTTATCTAGTCAACGGGCACCAGAGCTCCGCGGAATGTGATCTAGGCAACGGGAACCAGAGCTCAGCGGAATGTCATCTAGTTAACGAGAAGCGGAGGTCCACGGAATGTCATCTAGTCAACGGGAACCAGAGCTCCACGGAATGTCATCTAGTCAACGGAACCAGTGCTCCACGGAATGTCATCCAGTCAATGGGAACCTGTGCTCCACGGAATATCATCTAGTCAACAGGAACCAGAGCTCCACGGAATGTCATCCAGTCAACGGGAACCAGAATTCCACAGAATGTCATCTAGTCAACAGAAACCAGAGCTGCACGGAATGTCATCTAGTTAACAGGAACCTGAGCTCCGCGGAATGACATCTAGTCAACGGGAACCAGAGCTCCACGGAATGACATCTAGTCAACGGGAACCAGAGCTCTGTGGAATAACATCCACTCAACGGGAACCTGTGCTCCACGGAATATCATCTAGTCAACAGGAACCAGAGCTCCAGGGAATGTCATCCAGTCAACGGGAACCACAGTTCCACAGAATGTCATCTAGTCAACGGAAACCAGAGCTGCACGGAATGTCATCGAATCAACAGGAACCTGAGCTCCGCGGAATGACATCTAGTCAACGGGAACCAGAGTTGCATGGAATGTCATCCAGTCAATGGGAACCAGAGCTCCATGGAATGTCATCTAGTCGACTGGAACCAGAGCTGCATGGAATGTCATTTAGTTAACGGGAACCAGAGTTCCACGGAATGTCATCTGGTCAACAGCAACCAGAGCTCCGCGGAATGTCATCCAGTCAACGGGAACCAGAGCTCACGGAATATCATCCAGTCAACGGAAAACACAGCTGCACGGAATGTCATCTAGTCAACGGGAACCAGAGCCCCATGCAATGTCATCTAGTAAGGAGAAGCAGAGCTCCACGGAATGTCATCCAGTCAACGGGAAGCAGAGCACCGCGGAATGTCATCTAGGCAACGGGAACCAGAGCTACATGGAATGTCATCTAGTCAACGGGAACCAGAGTTCCACGGAATATCATTTGGTCAACAGCAACCAGAGCTCCGCGGAATGTCATCCAGTCAACGGGAACCAGAGCTCCACGAAATGTCATCCAGTCAACAGAAAACAGAGCTGCACGGAATGTCATCCAGTCAACGGGAACCAGAGCCCCATGCAATGTCATCTAGTCAACGGGAACCAGAGCTCAGCGGAATGTCATCTAGTACGGAGAAGCAGAGCTCCACGGAATGTCTTCTAGTCCACAGGAACCTGAGCTGCACGGAATGTCATCCAGTCAACTGGAACCAGAGCTCCGCAGAATGTTATCCAGTCAACGGGAACCAGAGCTCCACAGAATGTCATCTAGTCAACGGGACGCAGAGTTCCACAGAATGTCATCAGGTCAACGAGAACCAGAGTTCCTCAGAATGTCATCTAGTCAACGGGAACCAGAGTTGCACAGCATGTCATCTAGTCACGGGAACCAGAGCTCCACGGAATGTCATCTATTCAACGGGAAGCAGAGCCCCACACAATGTCATCTAGTCAACGGGAACCAGAGCCCCACGTAATCTCATCTAGTCAACGGGCACCAGAGATCTGCGGAATGTCATCTAGTCAACGGGAACCAGAGCTCAGCGGAATGTCATCTAGTTAACGGGAAGCGGAGGTCCACGGAATGTCATCTGGTCAACGGGAACCAGAGCTCCACGGAATGTCATCTAGTCAAAGGAACCAGCGCTCCACGGAATGTCATCCAGTCAATGAGAACCAGAGCTCCACTTAATGTCATCCTGTCCACGGGAACCAGAGTTGCCCAGAATGTTATCTAGTCAACGGGAACCAGAGCTCCGCAGAATGTCATCCACTCAACGGGAACCAGAGCTCCGCGGAATGTCATCTAGTCAACGGGAACCACAGCTCCACGGAATGACATCTAGTCAACGGGAACCAGAGCTCTGTGGAATAACAGCCACTCAACGGGAACCTGTGCTCCACGGAATATCATCTAGTCAACAGGAACCAGAGCTCCACGGAATGTCATCCAGTCAACGGGAACCAGAGTTCCACAGAATATCATCTAGTCAACGGAAACCAGAGCTGCACGGAATGTCATCTAGTCAACAGGAACCTGAGCTCCGCGGAATGACATCTAGTCAACGGGAACCAGAGTTGCACGGAATGTCATCCAGTCAATGGGAACTAGAGCTCCGTGGAATGTCATCTAGTCGACTGGAACCAGAGCCCCATGGAATGTCATTTAGTTAACGGGAACCTGTGCTCCACGGAATATCATCTAGTCAACAGGAACCAGAGCTCCATGGAATGTCATCCAGTCAACGGGAACCAGAGTTCCACAGAATATCATCTAGTCAACGGAAACCAGAGCTGCACGGAATATCATCTAGTCAACAGGAACCAGAGCTCCACGGAATGTCATCCAGTCAACGGGAACCAGAGTTCCACAGAATATCATCTAGTCAACGGAAACCAGAGCTGCACAGAATGTCATCAAGTCAACAGGAACCTGAGCTCCGCGGAATGACATCTAGTCAACGGGAACCAGAGTTGCACGGAATGTCATCCAGTCAATGGGAACTAGAGCTCCGTGGAATGTCATCTAGTCGACTGGAACCAGAGCCCCAGGGAATGTCATTTAGTTAACGGGAACCTGTGCTGCACGGAAGATCATCTGGTCAACAGGAACCAGAGCTCCACGGAATGTCATCCAGTCAACGGAAACCAGAGCTGCACGGAATGTCATCTAGTCAACAGGAACCTGAGCTCCGCGGAATGACATCTAGTCGACTGGAACCAGAGCTGCATGGAATGTCATTTAGTTAACGGGAACCAGAGTTCCACGGAATGTCATCTGGTCAACAGCAACCAGAGCTCCGCGGAATGTCATCCAGTCAACGGGAACCAGAGCTCACGGAATGTCATCCAGTCAACGGGAACCAGAGCCCCATGCAATGTCATCGAGTCAACGGGAACCAGAGCTCAGCGGAATGTCATCTAGTAAGGAGAAGCAGAGCTCCACGGAATGTCATCTAGTACACAGGAACCTGAGCTGCACGGAATGTCATCCAGTCAACTGGAACCAGAGCTCCGCAGAATGTTATCCAGTCAACGGGAACCAGAGCTCCACGGAATGTCATCAGGTCAACGAGAACCAGAGTTCCTCAGAATGTCCTCTAGTCAACGGGAACCAGAGCTCCACGGAATGTCATCCAGTCAACGGGAACCAGAGTTCCACAGAATATCATCTAGTCAACGGAAATCAGAGCTGCACGGAATGTCATCCAGTCAACGGGAACCAGAGCCCCATGCAATGTCATCTAGTCAACGGGAACCAGAGCTCAGCGGAATGTCATCCAGTAAGGAGAAGCAGAGCTCCACGGAATGTCATCCAGTCAACGGGAAGCAGAGCACCGCGGATTGTCATCTAGTCAACGGGAACCAGAGCTACATGGAATGTCATCCAGTCAACGGGAACCAGAGTTCCACGGAATATCATCTGGTCAACAGCAGCCAGAGCTCCGCGGAATGTCATCCAGTCAACTGGAACCAGAGCTCCACGAAATGTCATCCAATCAGCGTAAAACAGAGCTGCACGGAATGTCATCTAGTCAACGGGAACCTGTGCTCCACGGAATATCACCTAGTCAACAGGAACCAGAGCTCCACGGAATGTCATCCAGTCAACGGGAACCAGAATTCCACAGAATGTCATCTCGACAACGGAAACCAGAGCTGCACGGAATGTCATCTAGTTAACAGGAACCTGAGCTCCGCGGAATGACATCTAGTCAACGGGAACCAGAGTTTCACGGAATGTCATCCAGTCAATGGGAACAGGAGCTCGGTGGAATATCATCTAGTCGACTGGAACCAGAGCTCCATGGAATGTCATTTAGTTAACGGGAACCAGAGTTCCACGGAATGTCATCTGGTCAACAGCAACCAGAGCTCCGCAGAATGTCATCCAGTCAACGGAAAACAGAGCTGCACGGAATGTCATCTAGTCAACGGGAACCAGAGCCCCATGCAATGTCATCCAGTCAACGGGAACCAGAGCTCAGCGGAATGTCATCTAGTAAGGAGAAGCAGAGCTCCACGGAATGTCATCCAGTCAACGGGAACCAGAGCTACATGGAATGTCATCTAGTCAACGGAAACCAGAGCTCCACGGAATGACATCTAGTCAACGGGAAACAGAGCTGCACAGAATGTCATCTAGTCAACAGGAACCTGAGCTCCGCGGTATGTCATCTAGTTAACGGTAGCCAGAGCTCATCGGAAAGTCATGCAGTCAATGGGAACCAGAGCTCCGCGGTATGTCATCTAGTCAACAGGAAGCAGAGCTCCACGGAATGTCATCCAGTCAACGGGCACCAGAGCTCCGCGGAATGTCATCTAGTCAACGGGAACCAAAGCTCAGCGGAATGTCATCTAGTTAACGGGAAGCGGAGGTCCACGGAATGTCATCTAGTCAACGGGAACCAGAGCTCCACGGAATGTCATCTGGTCAAAGGAACCAGCGCTCCACGGAATGTCATCCAGTCAATGGGAACCAGAGCTCCACTTAATGTCATCCTGTCCACGGGAACCAGAGTTGCCCAGAATGTTATCTAGTCAACGGGAACCAGAGCTCCGCAGAATGTCATCCACTCAACGGGAACCAGAGCTCCGCGGAATGTCATCTGATCAACAGGAACCAGAGCTCCGCGGAATGTCATCTAGTGAACGGGAACCAGAGGTCCACGGAATGACATCTAGTCAACGGGAACCAGAGCTCTGTGGAATAACATCCACTCAACGGGAACCTGTGCTCCACGGAATATCATCTAGTCAACAGGAACCAGAGTTCCACGGAATGTCATCCAGTCAACGGGAACCAGACTTCCACAGAATATCATCTAGTCAACGGAAACCAGAGCTGCAGAGAATGTCATCAAGTCAACAGGAACCTGAGCTCCGCGGAATGACATCTAGTCAACGGGAACCAGAGTTGCACGGAATGTCATCTAGTCAACGGGAACCAGAGTTGCACGGAATGTCATCCAGTCAATGGGAACTAGAGCTCCGTGGAATGTCATCTAGTCGACTGGAACCAGAGCCCCAGGGAATGTCATTTAGTTAACGGGAACCTGTGCTGCACGGAAGATCATCTGGTCAACAGGAACCAGAGCTCCACGGAATGTCATCCAGTCAACGGGAACCAGACTTCCACAGAATATCATCTAGTCAACGGAAACCAGAGCTGCACGGAATGTCATCTAGTCGACTGGAACCAAGGCTGCATGGAATGTCATTTAGTTAACGGGAACCAGAGTTCCACGGAATGTCATCTGGTCAACAGCAACCAGAGCTCCGCGGAATGTCATCCAGTCAACAGGAACCAGAGCTCACGGAATATCATCCAGTCAACAGAAAACAGAGCTGCACGGAATGTCATCCAGTCAACGGGAACCAGAGCCCCATGCAATGTCATCTAGTCAACGGGAACCAGAGCTCAGCGGAATGTCATCTAGTAAGGAGAAGCAGAGCTCCACGGAATGTCATCTAGTCCACAGGAACCTGAGCTGCACGGAATGTCATCCAGTCAACTGGAACCAGAGCTCCGCGGAATGTTATCCAGTCAACGGGAACCAGAGCTCCACGGAATGTCATCAGGTCAACGAGAACCAGAGTTCCTCAGAATGTCCTCTAGTCAACGGGAACCAGAGTTGCACAGAATGTCATCTAGTCACGGGAACCAGAGATTCACGGAATGTCATCTATTCAACGGGAACCAGAGCCCCACGCAATGTCATCTAGTCAACGGGCACCAGAGCTCCGCAGAATGTCATCTAGTCAACGGGAACCAGAGCTCAGCGGAATATCATCTAGTTAACGGGAACCAGAGCTCCACGGAATGTCATCTAGTCAATGGAACCAGAGCCCCAGGGAATGTCATTTAGTTAACGGGAACCTGTGCTGCACGGAAGATCATCTGGTCAACAGGAACCAGAGCTCCACGGAATGTCATCCAGTCAACGGGAACCAGACTTCCACAGAATATCATCTAGTCAACGGAAACCAGAGCTGCACGGAATGTCATCTAGTCGACTGGAACCAAGGCTGCATGGAATGTCATTTAGTTAACGGGAACCAGAGTTCCACGGAATGTCATCTGGTCAACAGCAACCAGAGCTCCGCGGAATGTCATCCAGTCAACAGGAACCAGAGCTCACGGAATATCATCCAGTCAACAGAAAACAGAGCTGCACGGAATGTCATCCAGTCAACGGGAACCAGAGCCCCATGCAATGTCATCTAGTCAACGGGAACCAGAGCTCAGCGGAATGTCATCTAGTAAGGAGAAGCAGAGCTCCACGGAATGTCATCTAGTCCACAGGAACCTGAGCTGCACGGAATGTCATCCAGTCAACTGGAACCAGAGCTCCGCGGAATGTTATCCAGTCAACGGGAACCAGAGCTCCACGGAATGTCATCAGGTCAACGAGAACCAGAGTTCCTCAGAATGTCCTCTAGTCAACGGGAACCAGAGTTGCACAGAATGTCATCTAGTCACGGGAACCAGAGATTCACGGAATGTCATCTATTCAACGGGAAGCAGAGCCCCACACAATGTCATCTAGTCAACGGGAACCAGAGCCCCACGCAATGTCATCTAGTCAACGGGCACCAGAGCTCCGCAGAATGTCATCTAGTCAACGGGAACCAGAGCTCAGCGGAATATCATCTAGTTAACGGGAACCAGAGCTCCACGGAATGTCATCTAGTCAATGGAACCAGAGCTCCACGGAATGTCATCCAGTCAATGGGAACCAGAGCTCCACTTAATGTCATCCTGTCTACGGGAACCAGAGTTGCCCAGAATGTTATCTAGTCAACGGGAACCAGAGCTCCGCAGAATGTCATCCACTCAACGGGAACCAGAGCTCGACGGAATGTCATCTGATCAACAGGAACCAGAGCTCCGCGGAATGTCATCTTGTGAACGGGAACCAGAGCTCCACGGAATGACATCTAGTAAACGGGAACCAGAGCTCTGTGGAATAACATCCACTCAACGGGAACCTGTGCTCCACGGAATATCATCTAGTCAACAGGAACCAGAGTTCCACGGAATGTCATCCAGTCAACGGGAACCAGAGTTCCACAGAATATCATCTAGTCAACGGAAACCAGAGCTGCACGGAATGTCATCTAGTCAACAAGAACCTGAGCTCCGCAGAATGACATCTAGTTACCGGGAACCAGAGTTGCACGGAATGTCATCCAGTCAATGGGAACTAGAGCTCCGTGGAATGTCATCTAGTCGACTGGAACCAGAGCCCCATGGAATGTCATTTAGTTAACGGGAACCTGTGCTCCACGGAATATCATCTAGTCAACAGGAACCAGAGTTCCACGGAATGTCATCCAGTCAACGGGAACCAGAGTTCAACAGAATATCATCTAGTCAACGGAAGCCAGAGCTGCACGGAATGTCATCTAGTCAACAAGAACCTGAGCTCCGCAGAATGACATCTAGTCACCCGGAACCAGAGTTGCTCGGAATGTCATCCAATCAATGGGAACTGGAGCTCCGTGGAATGTCATCTAGTCGACTGGAACCAGAGCCCCATGGAATGTCATTTAGTTAACGGGAACCTGTGCTCCACGGAATATCATCTAGTCAACAGGAACCAGAGCTCCACGGAATGTCATCCAGTCAACGGGAACCAGAGTTCCACAGAATATCATCTAGTCAACGGAAACCAGAGCTGCACGGAATGTCATCTAGTCAACAGGAACCTGAGCTCCGCGGAATGACATCTAGTCGACTGGAACCAGAGCTGCATGGAATGTCATTTAGTTAACGGGAACCAGAGTTCCACGGAATGTCATCTGGTCAACAGCAACCAGAGCTCCGCGGAATGTCATCCAGTCAACGGGAACCAGAGCTCACGGAATATCATCCAGTCAACGGGAACCAGAGCCCCATGCAATGTCATCTAGTCAACGGGAACCAGAGCTCAGCGGAATGTCATCTAGTAAGGAGAAGCAGATCTCCACGGAATGTCATCCAGTCAACGGGAAGCAGAGCACCGCGGAATGTCATCTAGTCAACGGGAACCAGAGCTACATGGAATGTCATCCAGTCAACGGGAACCAGAGTTCCACGGAATATCATCTGGTCAACAGCAGCCAGAGCTCCGTGGAATGTCATCCAGTCAACGGGAACCAGAGCTCCACGAAATGTCATCCAGTCAACGTAAAACAGAGCTGCACGGAATGTCATCTAGTCAACGGGAACCTGTGCTCCACGGAATATCATCTAGTCAACAGGAACCAGAGCTCCACGGAATGTCATCCAGTCAACGGGAACCAGAATTCCACAGAATGTCATCTAGTCAACGGAAACCAGAGCTGCACGGAATGTCATCCAGTTAACAGGAACCTGAGCTCCGCGGAATGACATCTAGTCAACGGGAACCAGAGTTTCACGGAATATCGTCCAGTCAATGGGAACCAGAGCTCGGTGGAATATCATCTAGTCGACTGGAACCAGACCTCCATGGAATGTCATTTAGTTAACGGGAACCAGAGTTCCACGGAATGTCATCTGGTCAACAGCAACCAGAGCTCCGCGGAATGTCATCCAGTCAACGGGAACCAGAGCTCACGGAATATCATCCAGTCAACGGAAAACAGAGCTGCACGGAATGTCATCTAGTCAACAAGGAACCAGAGCCCCATGCAATGTCATCCAGTCAACGGGAACCAGAGCTCAGCGGAATGTCATCTTGTAAGGAGAAGCAGAGCTCCACGGAATGTCATCCAGTCAACGGGAACCAGAGCTACATGGAATGTCATCTGGTCAACGGAAAACAAAGCTCCACTGAATGACATCTAGTCAACGGGAACCAGAGCTGCACAGAATGTCAACTAGTCAACAGGAATCTGAGCTCCGCGGTATGTCATCTAGTTAACGGGAACCAGAGCTCCACGGAATGTCATCCAGTCAACGGGCACCAAAGTTCCACAGAATGTCATCTAGTCAAAGGGATGCAGAGCTCCACGTAATGTCATCCAGTCAACGGGAACCAGAGTTCCACGGAATATCATCTGGTCAAAAGCAACCAGAGCTCCGCGGAATGTCATCCAGTCAACGGGAACCAGCGTTCCACGAAATGTCATCCAGTCAAGGTAAAACAGAGCTGCACGGAATGTCATCTAGTCAACGGGAACCAGAGCCCCACGCAATGTTATCTAGTCAACGGGCACCAGAGCTCCGCGGAATGTGATCTAGGCAACGGGAACCAGAGCTCAGCGGAATGTCATCTAGTTAACGAGAAGCGGAGGTCCACGGAATGTCATCTAGTCAACGGGAACCAGAGCTCCACGGAATGTCATCTAGTCAACGGAACCAGTGCTCCACGGAATGTCATCCAGTCAATGGGAACCTGTGCTCCACGGAATATCATCTAGTCTACAGGAACCAGAGCTCCACGGAATGTCATCCAGTCAACGGGAACCAGAATTCCACAGAATGTCATCTAGTCAACAGAAACCAGAGCTGCACGGAATGTCATCTAGTTAACAGGAACCTGAGCTCCGCGGAATGACATCTAGTCAACGGGAACCAGAGCTCCACGGAATGACATCTAGTCAACGGGAACCAGAGCTCTGTGGAATAACATCCACTCAACGGGAACCTGTGCTCCACGGAATATCATCTAGTCAACAGGAACCAGAGCTCCAGAGAATGTCATCCAGTCAACGGGAACCACAGTTCCACAGAATGTCATCTAGTCAACGGAAACCAGAGCTGCACGGAATGTCATCGAATCAACAGGAACCTGAGCTCCGCGGAATGACATCTAGTCAACGGGAACCAGAGTTGCATGGAATGTCATCCAGTCAATGGGAACCAGAGCTCCATGGAATGTCATCTAGTCGACTGGAACCAGAGCTGCATGGAATGTCATTTAGTTAACGGGAACCAGAGTTCCACGGAATGTCATCTGGTCAACAGCAACCAGAGCTCCGCGGAATGTCATCCAGTCAACGGGAACCAGAGCTCACGGAATATCATCCAGTCAACGGAAAACAGAGCTGCACGGAATGTCATCTAGTCAACGGGAACCAGAGCCCCATGCAATGTCATCTAGTAAGGAGAAGCAGAGCTCCACGGAATGTCATCCAGTCAACGGGAAGCAGAGCACCGCGGAATGTCATCTAGGCAACGGGAACCAGAGCTACATGGAATGTCATCTAGTCAACGGGAACCAGAGTTCCACGGAATATCATTTGGTCAACAGCAACCAGAGCTCCGCGGAATGTCATCCAGTCAACGGGAACCAGAGCTCCACGAAATGTCATCCAGTCAACAGAAAACAGAGCTGCACGGAATGTCATCCAGTCAACGGGAACCAGAGCCCCATGCAATGTCATCTAGTCAACGGGAACCAGAGCTCAGCGGAATGTCATCTAGTACGGAGAAGCAGAGCTCCACGGAATGTCTTCTAGTCCACAGGAACCTGAGCTGCACGGAATGTCATCCAGTCAACTGGAACCAGAGCTCCGCAGAATGTTATCCAGTCAACGGGAACCAGAGCTCCACAGAATGTCATCTAGTCAACGGGACGCAGAGTTCCACAGAATGTCATCAGGTCAACGAGAACCAGAGTTCCTCAGAATGTCATCTAGTCAACGGGAACCAGAGTTGCACAGCATGTCATCTAGTCACGGGAACCAGAGCTCCACGGAATGTCATCTATTCAACGGGAAGCAGAGCCCCACACAATGTCATCTAGTCAACGGGAACCAGAGCCCCACGTAATCTCATCTAGTCAACGGGCACCAGAGATCTGCGGAATGTCATCTAGTCAACGGGAACCAGAGCTCAGCGGAATGTCATCTAGTTAACGGGAAGCGGAGGTCCACGGAATGTCATCTGGTCAACGGGAACCAGAGCTCCACGGAATGTCATCTAGTCAAAGGAACCAGCGCTCCACGGAATGTCATCCAGTCAATGAGAACCAGAGCTCCACTTAATGTCATCCTGTCCACGGGAACCAGAGTTGCCCAGAATGTTATCTAGTCAACGGGAACCAGAGCTCCGCAGAATGTCATCCACTCAACGGGAACCAGAGCTCCGCGGAATGTCATCTAGTCAACGGGAACCACAGCTCCACGGAATGACATCTAGTCAACGGGAACCAGAGCTCTGTGGAATAACAGCCACTCAACGGGAACCTGTGCTCCACGGAATATCATCTAGTCAACAGGAACCAGAGCTCCACGGAATGTCATCCAGTCAACGGGAACCAGAGTTCCACAGAATATCATCTAGTCAACGGAAACCAGAGCTGCACGGAATGTCATCTAGTCAACAGGAACCTGAGCTCCGCGGAATGACATCTAGTCAACGGGAACCAGAGTTGCACGGAATGTCATCCAGTCAATGGGAACTAGAGCTCCGTGGAATGTCATCTAGTCGACTGGAACCAGAGCCCCATGGAATGTCATTTAGTTAACGGGAACCTGTGCTCCACGGAATATCATCTAGTCAACAGGAACCAGAGCTCCATGGAATGTCATCCAGTCAACGGGAACCAGAGTTCCACAGAATATCATCTAGTCAACGGAAACCAGAGCTGCACGGAATATCATCTAGTCAACAGGAACCAGAGCTCCACGGAATGTCATCCAGTCAACGGGAACCAGAGTTCCACAGAATATCATCTAGTCAACGGAAACCAGAGCTGCACAGAATGTCATCAAGTCAACAGGAACCTGAGCTCCGCGGAATGACATCTAGTCAACGGGAACCAGAGTTGCACGGAATGTCATCCAGTCAATGGGAACTAGAGCTCCGTGGAATGTCATCTAGTCGACTGGAACCAGAGCCCCAGGGAATGTCATTTAGTTAACGGGAACCTGTGCTGCACGGAAGATCATCTGGTCAACAGGAACCAGAGCTCCACGGAATGTCATCCACTCAACGGAAACCAGAGCTGCACGGAATGTCATCTAGTCAACAGGAACCTGAGCTCCGCGGAATGACATCTAGTCGACTGGAACCAGAGCTGCATGGAATGTCATTTAGTTAACGGGAACCAGAGTTCCACGGAATTTCATCTGGTCAACAGCAACCAGAGCTCCGCGGAATGTCATCCAGTCAACGGGAACCAGAGCTCACGGAATGTCATCCAGTCAACGGGAACCAGAGCCCCATGCAATGTCATCGAGTCAACGGGAACCAGAGCTCAGCGGAATGTCATCTAGTAAGGAGAAGCAGAGCTCCACGGAATGTCATCTAGTACACAGGAACCTGAGCTGCACGGAATGTCATCCAGTCAACTGGAACCAGAGCTCCGCAGAATGTTATCCAGTCAACGGGAACCAGAGCTCCACGGAATGTCATCAGGTCAACGAGAACCAGAGTTCCTCAGAATGTCCTCTAGTCAACGGGAACCAGAGCTCCACGGAATGTCATCCAGTCAACGGGAACCAGAGTTCCACAGAATATCATCCAGTCAACGGAAATCAGAGCTGCACGGAATGTCATCCAGTCAACGGGAACCAGAGCCCCATGCAATGTCATCTAGTCAACGGGAACCAGAGCTCAGCGGAATGTCATCCAGTAAGGAGAAGCAGAGCTCCACGGAATGTCATCCAGTCAACGGGAAGCAGAGCACCGCGGATTGTCATCTAGTCAACGGGAACCAGAGCTACATGGAATGTCATCCAGTCAACGGGAACCAGAGTTCCACGGAATATCATCTGGTCAACAGCAGCCAGAGCTCCGCGGAATGTCATCCAGTCAACTGGAACCAGAGCTCCACGAAATGTCATCCAATCAGCGTAAAACAGAGCTGCACGGAATGTCATCTAGTCAACGGGAACCTGTGCTCCACGGAATATCACCTAGTCAACAGGAACCAGAGCTCCACGGAATGTCATCCAGTCAACGGGAACCAGAATTCCACAGAATGTCATCTCGACAACGGAAACCAGAGCTGCACGGAATGTCATCTAGTTAACAGGAACCTGAGCTCCGCGGAATGACATCTAGTCAACGGGAACCAGAGTTTCACGGAATGTCATCCAGTCAATGGGAACAGGAGCTCGGTGGAATATCATCTAGTCGACTGGAACCAGAGCTCCATGGAATGTCATTTAGTTAACGGGAACCAGAGTTCCACGGAATGTCATCTGGTCAACAGCAACCAGAGCTCCGCAGAATGTCATCCAGTCAACGGAAAACAGAGCTGCACGGAATGTCATCTAGTCAACGGGAACCAGAGCCCCATGCAATGTCATCCAGTCAACGGGAACCAGAGCTCAGCGGAATGTCATCTAGTAAGGAGAAGCAGAGCTCCACGGAATGTCATCCAGTCAACGGGAACCAGAGCTACATGGAATGTCATCTAGTCAACGGAAACCAGAGCTCCACGGAATGACATCTAGTCAACGGGAAACAGAGCTGCACAGAATGTCATCTAGTCAACAGGAACCTGAGCTCCGCGGTATGTCATCTAGTTAACGGTAGCCAGAGCTCATCGGAAAGTCATGCAGTCAATGGGAACCAGAGCTCCGCGGTATGTCATCTAGTCAACAGGAAGCAGAGCTCCACGGAATGTCATCCAGTCAACGGGCACCAGAGCTCCGCGGAATGTCATCTAGTCAACGGGAACCAAAGCTCAGCGGAATGTCATCTAGTTAACGGGAAGCGGAGGTCCACGGAATGTCATCTAGTCAACGGGAACCAGAGCTCCACGGAATGTCATCTGGTCAAAGGAACCAGCGCTCCACGGAATGTCATCCAGTCAATGGGAACCAGAGCTCCACTTAATGTCATCCTGTCCACGGGAACCAGAGTTGCCCAGAATGTTATCTAGTCAACGGGAACCAGAGCTCCGCAGAATGTCATCCACTCAACGGGAACCAGAGCTCCGCGGAATGTCATCTGATCAACAGGAACCAGAGCTCCGCGGAATGTCATCTAGTGAACGGGAACCAGAGGTCCACGGAATGACATCTAGTCAACGGGAACCAGAGCTCTGTGGAATAACATCCACTCAACGGGAACCTGTGCTCCACGGAATATCATCTAGTCAACAGGAACCAGAGTTCCACGGAATGTCATCCAGTCAACGGGAACCAGACTTCCACAGAATATCATCTAGTCAACGGAAACCAGAGCTGCAGAGAATGTCATCAAGTCAACAGGAACCTGAGCTCCGCGGAATGACATCTAGTCAACGGGAACCAGAGTTGCACGGAATGTCATCTAGTCAACGGGAACCAGAGTTGCACGGAATGTCATCCAGTCAATGGGAACTAGAGCTCCGTGGAATGTCATCTAGTCGACTGGAACCAGAGCCCCAGGGAATGTCATTTAGTTAACGGGAACCTGTGCTGCACGGAAGATCATCTGGTCAACAGGAACCAGAGCTCCACGGAATGTCATCCAGTCAACGGGAACCAGACTTCCACAGAATATCATCTAGTCAACGGAAACCAGAGCTGCACGGAATGTCATCTAGTCGACTGGAACCAAGGCTGCATGGAATGTCATTTAGTTAACGGGAACCAGAGCTCCGCGGAATGTCATCCAGTCAACAGGAACCAGAGCTCACGGAATATCATCCAGTCAACAGAAAACAGAGCTGCACGGAATGTCATCCAGTCAACGGGAACCAGAGCCCCATGCAATGTCATCTAGTCAACGGGAACCAGAGCTCAGCGGAATGTCATCTAGTAAGGAGAAGCAGAGCTCCACGGAATGTCATCTAGTCCACAGGAACCTGAGCTGCACGGAATGTCATCCAGTCAACTGGAACCAGAGCTCCGCGGAATGTTATCCAGTCAACGGGAACCAGAGCTCCACGGAATGTCATCAGGTCAACGAGAACCAGAGTTCCTCAGAATGTCCTCTAGTCAACGGGAACCAGAGTTGCACAGAATGTCATCTAGTCACGGGAACCAGAGATTCACGGAATGTCATCTATTCAACGGGAAGCAGAGCCCCACACAATGTCATCTAGTCAACGGGAACCAGAGCCCCACGCAATGTCATCTAGTCAACGGGCACCAGAGCTCCGCAGAATGTCATCTAGTCAACGGGAACCAGAGCTCAGCGGAATATCATCTAGTTAACGGGAACCAGAGCTCCACGGAATGTCATCTAGTCAATGGAACCAGAGCCCCAGGGAATGTCATTTAGTTAACGGGAACCTGTGCTGCACGGAAGATCATCTGGTCAACAGGAACCAGAGCTCCACGGAATGTCATCCAGTCAACGGGAACCAGACTTCCACAGAATATCATCTAGTCAACGGAAACCAGAGCTGCACGGAATGTCATCTAGTCGACTGGAACCAAGGCTGCATGGAATGTCATTTAGTTAACGGGAACCAGAGTTCCACGGAATGTCATCTGGTCAACAGCAACCAGAGCTCCGCGGAATGTCATCCAGTCAACAGGAACCAGAGCTCACGGAATATCATCCAGTCAACAGAAAACAGAGCTGCACGGAATGTCATCCAGTCAACGGGAACCAGAGCCCCATGCAATGTCATCTAGTCAACGGGAACCAGAGCTCAGCGGAATGTCATCTAGTAAGGAGAAGCAGAGCTCCACGGAATGTCATCTAGTCCACAGGAACCTGAGCTGCACGGAATGTCATCCAGTCAACTGGAACCAGAGCTCCGCGGAATGTTATCCAGTCAACGGGAACCAGAGCTCCACGGAATGTCATCAGGTCAACGAGAACCAGAGTTCCTCAGAATGTCCTCTAGTCAACGGGAACCAGAGTTGCACAGAATGTCATCTAGTCACGGGAACCAGAGATTCACGGAATGTCATCTATTCAACGGGAAGCAGAGCCCCACACAATGTCATCTAGTCAACGGGAACCAGAGCCCCACGCAATGTCATCTAGTCAACGGGCACCAGAGCTCCGCAGAATGTCATCTAGTCAACGGGAACCAGAGCTCAGCGGAATATCATCTAGTTAACGGGAACCAGAGCTCCACGGAATGTCATCTAGTCAATGGAACCAGAGCTCCACGGAATGTCATCCAGTCAATGGGAACCAGAGCTCCACTTAATGTCATCCTGTCTACGGGAACCAGAGTTGCCCAGAATGTTATCTAGTCAACGGGAACCAGAGCTCCGCAGAATGTCATCCACTCAACGGGAACCAGAGCTCGACGGAATGTCATCTGATCAACAGGAACCAGAGCTCCGCGGAATGTCATCTTGTGAACGGGAACCAGAGCTCCACGGAATGACATCTAGTAAACGGGAACCAGAGCTCTGTGGAATAACATCCACTCAACGGGAACCTGTGCTCCACGGAATATCATCTAGTCAACAGGAACCAGAGTTCCACGGAATGTCATCCAGTCAACGGGAACCAGAGTTCCACAGAATATCATCTAGTCAACGGAAACCAGAGCTGCACGGAATGTCATCTAGTCAACAAGAACCTGAGCTCCGCAGAATGACATCTAGTTACCGGGAACCAGAGTTGCACGGAATGTCATCCAGTCAATGGGAACTAGAGCTCCGTGGAATGTCATCTAGTCGACTGGAACCAGAGCCCCATGGAATGTCATTTAGTTAACGGGAACCTGTGCTCCACGGAATATCATCTAGTCAACAGGAACCAGAGTTCCACGGAATGTCATCCAGTCAACGGGAACCAGAGTTCAACAGAATATCATCTAGTCAACGGAAGCCAGAGCTGCACGGAATGTCATCTAGTCAACAAGAACCTGAGCTCCGCAGAATGACATCTAGTCACCCGGAACCAGAGTTGCTCGGAATGTCATCCAATCAATGGGAACTGGAGCTCCGTGGAATGTCATCTAGTCGACTGGAACCAGAGCCCCATGGAATGTCATTTAGTTAACGGGAACCTGTGCTCCACGGAATATCATCTAGTCAACAGGAACCAGAGCTCCACGGAATGTCATCCAGTCAACGGGAACCAGAGTTCCACAGAATATCATCTAGTCAACGGAAACCAGAGCTGCACGGAATGTCATCTAGTCAACAGGAACCTGAGCTCCGCGGAATGACATCTAGTCGACTGGAACCAGAGCTGCATGGAATGTCATTTAGTTAACGGGAACCAGAGTTCCACGGAATGTCATCTGGTCAACAGCAACCAGAGCTCCGCGGAATGTCATCCAGTCAACGGGAACCAGAGCTCACGGAATATCATCCAGTCAACGGGAACCAGAGCCCCATGCAATGTCATCTAGTCAACGGGAACCAGAGCTCAGCGGAATGTCATCTAGTAAGGAGAAGCAGATCTCCACGGAATGTCATCCAGTCAACGGGAAGCAGAGCACCGCGGAATGTCATCTAGTCAACGGGAACCAGAGCTACATGGAATGTCATCCAGTCAACGGGAACCAGAGTTCCACGGAATATCATCTGGTCAACAGCAGCCAGAGCTCCGTGGAATGTCATCCAGTCAACGGGAACCAGAGCTCCACGAAATGTCATCCAGTCAACGTAAAACAGAGCTGCACGGAATGTCATCTAGTCAACGGGAACCTGTGCTCCACGGAATATCATCTAGTCAACAGGAACCAGAGCTCCACGGAATGTCATCCAGTCAACGGGAACCAGAATTCCACAGAATGTCATCTAGTCAACGGAAACCAGAGCTGCACGGAATGTCATCCAGTTAACAGGAACCTGAGCTCCGCGGAATGACATCTAGTCAACGGGAACCAGAGTTTCACGGAATATCGTCCAGTCAATGGGAACCAGAGCTCGGTGGAATATCATCTAGTCGACTGGAACCAGACCTCCATGGAATGTCATTTAGTTAACGGGAACCAGAGTTCCACGGAATGTCATCTGGTCAACAGCAACCAGAGCTCCGCGGAATGTCATCCAGTCAACGGGAACCAGAGCTCACGGAATATCATCCAGTCAACGGAAAACAGAGCTGCACGGAATGTCATCTAGTCAACAAGGAACCAGAGCCCCATGCAATGTCATCCAGTCAACGGGAACCAGAGCTCAGCGGAATGTCATCTTGTAAGGAGAAGCAGAGCTCCACGGAATGTCATCCAGTCAACGGGAACCAGAGCTACATGGAATGTCATCTGGTCAACGGAAAACAAAGCTCCACTGAATGACATCTAGTCAACGGGAACCAGAGCTGCACAGAATGTCAACTAGTCAACAGGAATCTGAGCTCCGCGGTATGTCATCTAGTTAACGGGAACCAGAGCTCCACGGAATGTCATCCAGTCAACGGGCACCAAAGTTCCACAGAATGTCATCTAGTCAAAGGGATGCAGAGCTCCACGTAATGTCATCCAGTCAACGGGAACCAGAGTTCCACGGAATATCATCTGGTCAACAGCAACCAGAGCTCCGCGGAATGTCATCCAGTCAACGGGAACCAGCGTTCCACGAAATGTCATCCAGTCAAGGTAAAACAGAGCTGCACGGAATGTCATCTAGTCAACGGGAACCAGAGCCCCACGCAATGTTATCTAGTCAACGGGCACCAGAGCCCCATGCAATGTCATCTAGTAAGGAGAAGCAGAGCTCCACGGAATGTCATCCAGTCAACGGGAAGCAGAGCACCGCGGAATGTCATCTAGGCAACGGGAACCAGAGCTACATGGAATGTCATCTAGTCAACGGGAACCAGAGTTCCACGGAATATCATTTGGTCAACAGCAACCAGAGCTCCGCGGAATGTCATCCAGTCAACTGGAACCAGAGCTCCACGAAATGTCATCCAATCAACGTAAAAGAGAGCTGCACGGAATGTCATGTAGTCAACGGGAACCTGTGCTCCACGGAATATCACCTAGTCAACAGGAACCAGAGCTCCACGGAATGTCATCCAGTCAACGGGAACCAGAATTCCACAGAATGTCATCTCGACAACGGAAACCAGAGCTGCACGGAATGTCATCTAGTTAACAGGAACCTGAGCTCCGCGGAATGACATCTAGTCAACGGGAACCAGAGTTTCACGGAATGTCATCCAGTCAATGGGAACAGGAGCTCGGTGGAATATCATCTAGTCGACTGGAACCAGAGCTCCATGGAATGTCATTTAGTTAACGGGAACCAGAGTTCCACGGAATGTCATCTGGTCAACAGCAACCAGAGCTCCGCAGAATGTCATCCAGTCAACGGGAACCAGAGCTCACGGAAAATCATCCAGTCAACGGAAAACAGAGCTGCACGGAATGTCATCTAGTCAACGGGAACCAGAGCCCCATGCAATGTCATCCAGTCAACGGTAACCAGAGCTCAGCGGAATGTCATCTAGTAAGGAGAAGCAGAGCTCCACGGAATGTCATCCAGTCAACGGGAACCAGAGCTACATGGAATGTCATCTAGTCAACGGAAACCAGAGCTCCACGGAATGACATCTAGTCAACGGGAAACAGAGCTGCACAGAATGTCATCTAGTCAACAGGAACCTGAGCTCCGCGGTATGTCATCTAGTTAACGGTAGCCAGAGCTCATCGGAAAGTCATGCAGTCAATGGGAACCAGAGCTCCGCGGTATGTCATCTAGTCAACAGGAACCAGAGCTCCACGGAATGTCATCCAGTCAACGGGCACCAGAGCTCCGCGGAATGTCATCTAGTCAACGGGAACCAGAGCTCAGCGGAATGTCATCTAGTTAACGGGAAGCGGAGGTCCACGGAATGTCATCTAGTCAACGGGAACCAGAGCTCCACGGAATGTCATCTGGTCAAAGGAACCAGCGCTCCACGGAATGTCATCCAGTCAATGGGAACCAGAGCTCCACTTAATGTCATCCTGTCCACGGGAACCAGAGTGGGCCAGAATGACATCTAGTCAACGGGAACCAGAGCTCCGCAGAATGTCATCCACTCAGCGGGAACCAGAGCTCCGCGGAATATCATCTAGTCAACAGGAACCAGAGTTCCGCGGAATGTCATCTAGTGAACGGGAACCAGAGTTCCACAGAATATCATCTAGTCAACGGAAACCAGAGCTGCACAGAATGTCATCAATTCAACAGGAACCTGAGCTCCGCGGAATGACATCTAGTCAACGGGAACCAGAGTTGCACGGAATGTCATCCAGTCAATGGGAACTAGAGCTCCGTGGAATGTCATCTAGTCGACTGGAACCAGAGCCCCAGGGAATGTCATTTAGTTAACGGGAACCTGTGCTGCACGGAAGATCATCTGGTCAACAGGAACCAGAGCTCCACGGAATGTCATCCAGTCAACGGGAACCAGAGTTCCACAGAATATCATCTAGTCAACGGAAACCAGAGCTGCACGGAATGTCATCTAGTCAACAGGAACCTCAGCTCCGCGGAATGACATCTAGTCGACTGGAACCAGAGCTGCATGGAATGTCATTTAGTTAACGGGAACCAGAGTTCCACGGAATGTCATCTGGTCAACAGCAACCAGAGCTCCGCGGAATGTCATCCAGTCAACGGGAACCAGAGCTCACGGAATATCATCCAGTCAACAGAAAACAGAGCTGCACGGAATGTCATCCAGTCAACGGGAACCAGAGCCCCATGCAATGTCATCTAGTCAACGGGAAACAGAGCTCAGCGGAATGTCATCTAGTAAGGAGAAGCAGAGCTACACGGAATGTCATCTAGTCCACAGGAACCTGAGCTGCACGGAATGTCATCCAGTCAACTGGAACCAGAGCTCCGCAGAATGTTATCCAGTCAACGGGAACCAGAGCTCCACGGAATGTCATCAGGTCAACGAGAACCAGAGTTCCTCAGAATGTCCTCTAGTCAACGGGAACCAGCGTTGCACAGAATGTCATCTAGTCACGGGAACCAGAGATCCACGGAATGTCATCTATTCAACGGGAAGCAGAGCCCCACACAATGTCATCTAGTCAACGGGAACCAGAGCCCCACGCAATGTCATCTAGTCAACGGGCACCAGAGCTCCGCGGAATGTCATCTAGTCAACGGGAACCAGAGCTCAGCGGAATATCATCTAGTTAACGGGAACCAGAGCTCCACGGAATGTCATCTAGTCAAAGGAACCAGAGCTCCACGGAATGTCATCCAGTCAATGGGAACCAGAGCTCCACTTAATGTCATCCTGTCCACGGAAACCAGAGTTGCCCAGAATGTTATCTAGTCAACGGGAACCAGAGCTCCGCAGAATGTCATCCACTCAACGGGAACCAGAGCTCGACGGAATGTCATCTGATCAACAGGAACCAGACCTCCGCGGAATGTCATCTAGTGAACGGGAACCAGAGCTCCACGGAATGACATCTAGTAAACGGGAACCAGAGCTCTGTGGAATAACATCCACTCAACGGGAACCTGTGCTCCACGGAATATCATCTAGTCAAAAGGAACCAGAGTTCCACGGAATGTCATCCAGTCAACGGGAACTAGAGCTCCGTGGAATGTCATCTAGTCGACTGCAACCAGAGCCCCATGGAATGTCATTTAGTTAACGGGAACCTGTGCTCCACGGAATATCATCTAGTCAACAGGAACAAGAGCTCCACGGAATGTCATCCAGTCAACGGGAACCAGACTTCCACAGAATATCATCTAGTCAACGGAAACCAGAGCTGCACGGAATGTCATCTAGTCAACAGGAACCTGAGCTCCGCGGAATGACATCTAGTCGACTGGAACCAGAGCTGCATGGAATGTCATTTAGTTAACGGGAACCAGAGTTCCACGGAATGTCATCTGGTCAACAGCAACCAGAGCTCCGCGGAATGTCATCCAGTCAACGGGAACCAGAGCTCACGGAATATCATCCAGTCAACGGGAACCAGAGCCCCATGCAATGTCATCTAGTCAACGGGAAGCAGAGCACCGCGGAATGTCATCTAGTCAACGGGAACCAGAGCTACATGGAATGTCATCCAGTCAACGGCAACCAGAGTTTCACGGAATATCATCCAGTCAATGGGAACCAGAGCTCGGTGGAATATCATCTAGTCGACTGGAACCAGATCTCCATGGAATGTCATTTAGTTAACGGGAACCAGAGTTCCACGGAATGTCATCTGGTCAACAGCAACCAGAGCTCCGCGGAATGTCATCCAGTCAACGGGAACCAGAGCTCACGGAATATCATCCAGTCAACAAGGAACCAGAGCCCCATGCAATGTCATCCAGTCAACGGGAACCAGAGCTCAGCGGAATGTCATCTTGTAAGGAGAAGCAGAGCTCCACGGAATGTCATCCAGTCAACGGGAACCAGAGCTACATGGAATGTCATCTAGTCAACGGAAAACAAAGCTCCACGGAATGACATCTAGTCAACGGGAACCAGAGCTGCACAGAATGTCAACTAGTCAACAGGAACCTGAGCTCCGCGGTATGTCATCTAGTCAACGGGAACCAGAGCCCCACGCAATGTTATCTAGTCAACGGGCACCAGAGCTCCGCGGAATGTGATCTAGGCAACGGGAACCAGAGCTCAGCGGAATGTCATCTAGTTAACGAGAAGCGGAGGTCCACGGAATGTCATCTAGTCAACGGGAACCAGAGCTCCACGGAATGTCATCTAGTCAACGGATCCAGTGCTCCACGGAATGTCATCCAGTCAATGGGAACCTGTGCTCCACGGAATATCATCTAGTCAACAGGAACCAGAGCTCCACGGAATGTCATCCAGTCAACGGGAACCAGAATTCCACAGAATGTCATCTAGTCAACGGAAACCAGAGCTGCACGGAATGTCATCTAGTTAACAGGAACCTGAGCTCCGCGGAATGACATCTAGTCAACGGGAACCAGAGCTCCACGGAATGACATCTAGTCAACGGGAACCAGAGCTCTGTGGAATAACATCCACTCAACGGGAACCTGTGCTCCACGGAATATCATCTAGTCAACAGGAACCAGAGCTCCAGGGAATGTCATCCAGTCAACGGGAACCAGAGTTCCACAGAATGTCATCTAGTCAACGGAAACCAGAGCTGCACGGAATGTCATCGAATCAACAGGAACCTGGGCTCCGCGGAATGACATCTAGTCCACGGGAACCAGAGTTGCATGGAATGTCATCCAGTCAATGGGAACCAGAGCTCCATGGAATGTCATCTAGTCGACTGGAACCAGAGCTGCATGGAATGTCATTTAGTTAACGGGAACCAGAGCCCCATGCAATGTCATCTAGTCAACGGGAAGCAGAGCACCGCGGAATGTCATCTAGTCAACGGGAACCAGAGCTACATGGAATGTCATCCAGTCAACGGCAACCAGAGTTTCACGGAATATCATCCAGTCAATGGGAACCAGAGCTCGGTGGAATATCATCTAGTCGACTGGAACCAGATCTCCATGGAATGTCATTTAGTTAACGGGAACCAGAGTTCCACGGAATGTCATCTGGTCAACAGCAACCAGAGCTCCGCGGAATGTCATCCAGTCAACGGGAACCAGAGCTCACGGAATATCATCCAGTCAACAAGGAACCAGAGCCCCATGCAATGTCATCCAGTCAACGGGAACCAGAGCTCAGCGGAATGTCATCTTGTAAGGAGAAGCAGAGCTCCACGGAATGTCATCCAGTCAACGGGAACCAGAGCTACATGGAATGTCATCTAGTCAACTGAAAACAAAGCTCCACGGAATGACATCTAGTCAACGGGAACCAGAGCTGCACAGAATGTCAACTAGTCAACAGGAACCTGAGCTCCGCGGTATGTCATCTAGTCAACGGGAACCAGAGCCCCACGCAATGTTATCTAGTCAACGGGCACCAGAGCTCCGCGAAATGTGATCTAGGCAACGGGAACCAGAGCTCAGCGGAATGTCATCTAGTTAACGAGAAGCGGAGGTCCACGGAATGTCATCTAGTCAACGGGAACCAGAGCTCCACGGAATGTCATCTAGTCAACGGAACCAGTGCTCCACGGAATGTCATCCAGTCAATGGGAACCTGTGCTCCACGGAATATCATCTAGTCAACAGGAACCAGAGCTCCACGGAATGTCATCCAGTCAACGGGAACCAGAATTCCACAGAATGTCATCTAGTCAACAGAAACCAGAGCTCCACGGAATGTCATCCAGTCAACGGGAACCAGAATTCCACAGAATGTCATCTAGTCAACAGAAACCAGAGCTGCACGGAATGTCATCTAGTTAACAGGAACCTGAGCTCCGCGGAATGACATCTAGTCAACGGGAACCAGAGCTCCACGGAATGACATCTAGTCAACGGGAACCAGAGCTCTGTGGAATAATATCCACTCAACGGGAACCTGTGCTCCACGGAATATCATCTAGTCAACAGGAACCAGAGCTCCAGGGAATGTCATCCAGTCAACGGGAACCACAGTTCCACAGAATGTCATCTAGTCAACGGAAACCAGAGCTGCACGGAATGTCATCGAATCAACAGGAACCTGAGCTCCGCGGAATGACATCTAGTCAACGTGAACCAGAGTTGCATGGAATGTCATCCAGTCAATGGGAACCAGAGCTCCATGGAATGTCATCTAGTCGACTGGAACCAGAGCTGCATGGAATGTCATTTAGTTAACGGGAACCAGAGTTCCACGGAATGTCATCTGGTCAACAGCAACCAGAGCTCCGCGGAATGTCATCCAGTCAACGGGAACCAGAGCTCACGGAATATCATCCAGTCAACGGAAAACAGAGCTGCACGGAATGTCATCTAGTCAACGGGAACCAGAGCCCCATGCAATGTCATCTAGTAAGGAGAAGCAGAGCTCCACGGAATGTCATCCAGTCAACGGGAAGCAGAGCACCGCGGAATGTCATCTAGGCAACGGGAACCAGAGCTACATGGAATGTCATCTAGTCAACGGGAACCAGAGTTCCACGGAATATCATTTGGTCAACAGCAACCAGAGCTCCGCGGAATGTCATCCAGTCAACTGGAACCAGAGCTCCACGAAATGTCATCCAATCAACGTAAAACAGAGCTGCACGGAATGTCATGTAGTCAACGGGAACCTGTGCTCCACGGAATATCACCTAGTCAACAGGAACCAGAGCTCCACGGAATGTCATCCAGTCAACGGGAACCAGAATTCCACAGAATGTCATCTCGACAACGGAAACCAGAGCTGCACGGAATGTCATCTAGTTAACAGGAACCTGAGCTCCGCGGAATGACATCTAGTCAACGGGAACCAGAGTTTCACGGAATGTCATCCAGTCAATGGGAACAGGAGCTCGGTGGAATATCATCTAGTCGACTGGAACCAGAGCTCCATGGAATGTCATTTAGTTAACGGGAACCAGAGTTCCACGGAATGTCATCTGGTCAACAGCAACCAGAGCTCCGCAGAATGTCATCCAGTCAACGGGAACCAGAGCTCACGGAAAATCATCCAGTCAACGGAAAACAGAGCTGCACGGAATGTCATCTAGTCAACGGGAACCAGAGCCCCATGCAATGTCATCCAGTCAACGGTAACCAGAGCTCAGCGGAATGTCATCTAGTAAGGAGAAGCAGAGCTCCACGGAATGTCATCCAGTCAACGGGAACCAGAGCTACATGGAATGTCATCTAGTCAACGGAAACCAGAGCTCCACGGAATGACATCTAGTCAACGGGAAACAGAGCTGCACAGAATGTCATCTAGTCAACAGGAACCTGAGCTCCGCGGTATGTCATCTAGTTAACGGTAGCCAGAGCTCATCGGAAAGTCATGCAGTCAATGGGAACCAGAGCTCCGCGGTATGTCATCTAGTCAACAGGAACCAGAGCTCCACGGAATGTCATCCAGTCAACGGGCACCAGAGCTCCGCGGAATGTCATCTAGTCAACGGGAACCAGAGCTCAGCGGAATGTCATCTAGTTAACGGGAAGCGGAGGTCCACGGAATGTCATCTAGTCAACGGGAACCAGAGCTCCACGGAATGTCATCTGGTCAAAGGAACCAGCGCTCCACGGAATGTCATCCAGTCAATGGGAACCAGAGCTCCACTTAATGTCATCCTGTCCACGGGAACCAGAGTGGGCCAGAATGACATCTAGTCAACGGGAACCAGAGCTCCGCAGAATGTCATCCACTCAGCGGGAACCAGAGCTCCGCGGAATATCATCTAGTCAACAGGAACCAGAGTTCCGCGGAATGTCATCTAGTGAACGGGAACCAGAGTTCCACAGAATATCATCTAGTCAACGGAAACCAGAGCTGCACAGAATGTCATCAATTCAACAGGAACCTGAGCTCCGCGGAATGACATCTAGTCAACGGGAACCAGAGTTGCACGGAATGTCATCCAGTCAATGGGAACTAGAGCTCCGTGGAATGTCATCTAGTCGACTGGAACCAGAGCCCCAGGGAATGTCATTTAGTTAACGGGAACCTGTGCTGCACGGAAGATCATCTGGTCAACAGGAACCAGAGCTCCACGGAATGTCATCCAGTCAACGGGAACCAGACTTCCACAGAATATCATCTAGTCAACGGAAACCAGAGCTGCACGGAATGTCATCTAGTCAACAGGAACCTCAGCTCCGCGGAATGACATCTAGTCGACTGGAACCAGAGCTGCATGGAATGTCATTTAGTTAACGGGAACCAGAGTTCCACGGAATGTCATCTGGTCAACAGCAACCAGAGCTCCGCGGAATGTCATCCAGTCAACGGGAACCAGAGCTCACGGAATATCATCCAGTCAACAGAAAACAGAGCTGCACGGAATGTCATCCAGTCAACGGGAACCAGAGCCCCATGCAATGTCATCTAGTCAACGGGAAACAGAGCTCAGCGGAATGTCATCTAGTAAGGAGAAGCAGAGCTACACGGAATGTCATCTAGTCCACAGGAACCTGAGCTGCACGGAATGTCATCCAGTCAACTGGAACCAGAGCTCCGCAGAATGTTATCCAGTCAACGGGAACCAGAGCTCCACGGAATGTCATCAGGTCAACGAGAACCAGAGTTCCTCAGAATGTCCTCTAGTCAACGGGAACCAGCGTTGCACAGAATGTCATCTAGTCACGGGAACCAGAGATCCACGGAATGTCATCTATTCAACGGGAAGCAGAGCCCCACACAATGTCATCTAGTCAACGGGAACCAGAGCCCCACGCAATGTCATCTAGTCAACGGGCACCAGAGCTCCGCGGAATGTCATCTAGTCAACGGGAACCAGAGCTCAGCGGAATATCATCTAGTTAACGGGAACCAGAGCTCCACGGAATGTCATCTAGTCAAAGGAACCAGAGCTCCACGGAATGTCATCCAGTCAATGGGAACCAGAGCTCCACTTAATGTCATCCTGTCCACGGAAACCAGAGTTGCCCAGAATGTTATCTAGTCAACGGGAACCAGAGCTCCGCAGAATGTCATCCACTCAACGGGAACCAGAGCTCGACGGAATGTCATCTGATCAACAGGAACCAGACCTCCGCGGAATGTCATCTAGTGAACGGGAACCAGAGCTCCACGGAATGACATCTAGTAAACGGGAACCAGAGCTCTGTGGAATAACATCCACTCAACGGGAACCTGTGCTCCACGGAATATCATCTAGTCAAAAGGAACCAGAGTTCCACGGAATGTC
This sequence comes from Mobula birostris, assembly GCF_030028105.1. Lineage (NCBI taxonomy): Eukaryota > Metazoa > Chordata > Chondrichthyes > Myliobatiformes > Myliobatidae > Mobula > Mobula birostris. The sequence goes on from NC_092379.1 coordinate 72,657,109, forward strand.
ATCCAGTCAACGGGAACTAGAGCTCCGTGGAATGTCATCTAGTCGACTGCAACCAGAGCCCCATGGAATGTCATTTAGTTAACGGGAACCTGTGCTCCACGGAATATCATCTAGTCAACAGGAACAAGAGCTCCACGGAATGTCATCCAGTCAACGGGAACCAGACTTCCACAGAATATCATCTAGTCAACGGAAACCAGAGCTGCACGGAATGTCATCTAGTCAACAGGAACCTGAGCTCCGCGGAATGACATCTAGTCGACTGGAACCAGAGCTGCATGGAATGTCATTTAGTTAACGGGAACCAGAGTTCCACGGAATGTCATCTGGTCAACAGCAACCAGAGCTCCGCGGAATGTCATCCAGTCAACGGGAACCAGAGCTCACGGAATATCATCCAGTCAACGGGAACCAGAGCCCCATGCAATGTCATCTAGTCAACGGGAAGCAGAGCACCGCGGAATGTCATCTAGTCAACGGGAACCAGAGCTACATGGAATGTCATCCAGTCAACGGCAACCAGAGTTTCACGGAATATCATCCAGTCAATGGGAACCAGAGCTCGGTGGAATATCATCTAGTCGACTGGAACCAGATCTCCATGGAATGTCATTTAGTTAACGGGAACCAGAGTTCCACGGAATGTCATCTGGTCAACAGCAACCAGAGCTCCGCGGAATGTCATCCAGTCAACGGGAACCAGAGCTCACGGAATATCATCCAGTCAACAAGGAACCAGAGCCCCATGCAATGTCATCCAGTCAACGGGAACCAGAGCTCAGCGGAATGTCATCTTGTAAGGAGAAGCAGAGCTCCACGGAATGTCATCCAGTCAACGGGAACCAGAGCTACATGGAATGTCATCTAGTCAACGGAAAACAAAGCTCCACGGAATGACATCTAGTCAACGGGAACCAGAGCTGCACAGAATGTCAACTAGTCAACAGGAACCTGAGCTCCGCGGTATGTCATCTAGTCAACGGGAACCAGAGCCCCACGCAATGTTATCTAGTCAACGGGCACCAGAGCTCCGCGGAATGTGATCTAGGCAACGGGAACCAGAGCTCAGCGGAATGTCATCTAGTTAACGAGAAGCGGAGGTCCACGGAATGTCATCTAGTCAACGGGAACCAGAGCTCCACGGAATGTCATCTAGTCAACGGAACCAGTGCTCCACGGAATGTCATCCAGTCAATGGGAACCTGTGCTCCACGGAATATCATCTAGTCAACAGGAACCAGAGCTCCACGGAATGTCATCCAGTCAACGGGAACCAGAATTCCACAGAATGTCATCTAGTCAACGGAAACCAGAGCTGCACGGAATGTCATCTAGTTAACAGGAACCTGAGCTCCGCGGAATGACATCTAGTCAACGGGAACCAGAGCTCCACGGAATGACATCTAGTCAACGGGAACCAGAGCTCTGTGGAATAACATCCACTCAACGGGAACCTGTGCTCCACGGAATATCATCTAGTCAACAGGAACCAGAGCTCCAGGGAATGTCATCCAGTCAACGGGAACCAGAGTTCCACAGAATGTCATCTAGTCAACGGAAACCAGAGCTGCACGGAATGTCATCGAATCAACAGGAACCTGAGCTCCGCGGAATGACATCTAGTCCACGGGAACCAGAGTTGCATGGAATGTCATCCAGTCAATGGGAACCAGAGCTCCATGGAATGTCATCTAGTCGACTGGAACCAGAGCTCACGGAATATCATCCAGTCAACGGGAACCAGAGCCCCATGCAATGTCATCTAGTCAACGGGAAGCAGAGCACCGCGGAATGTCATCTAGTCAACGGGAACCAGAGCTACATGGAATGTCATCCAGTCAACGGCAACCAGAGTTTCACGGAATATCATCCAGTCAATGGGAACCAGAGCTCGGTGGAATATCATCTAGTCGACTGGAACCAGATCTCCATGGAATGTCATTTAGTTAACGGGAACCAGAGTTCCACGGAATGTCATCTGGTCAACAGCAACCAGAGCTCCGCGGAATGTCATCCAGTCAACGGGAACCAGAGCTCACGGAATATCATCCAGTCAACAAGGAACCAGAGCCCCATGCAATGTCATCCAGTCAACGGGAACCAGAGCTCAGCGGAATGTCATCTTGTAAGGAGAAGCAGAGCTCCACGGAATGTCATCCAGTCAACGGGAACCAGAGCTACATGGAATGTCATCTGGTCAACTGAAAACAAAGCTCCACGGAATGACATCTAGTCAACGGGAACCAGAGCTGCACAGAATGTCAACTAGTCAACAGGAACCTGAGCTCCGCGGTATGTCATCTAGTCAACGGGAACCAGAGCCCCACGCAATGTTATCTAGTCAACGGGCACCAGAGCTCCGCGAAATGTGATCTAGGCAACGGGAACCAGAGCTCAGCGGAATGTCATCTAGTTAACGAGAAGCGGAGGTCCACGGAATGTCATCTAGTCAACGGGAACCAGAGCTCCACGGAATGTCATCTAGTCAACGGAACCAGTGCTCCACGGAATGTCATCCAGTCAATGGGAACCTGTGCTCCACGGAATATCATCTAGTCAACAGGAACCAGAGCTCCACGGAATGTCATCTAGTGAACGGGTCCCAGAGCTCCACGGAATGACATCTAGTCAACGGGAACCAGAGCTCTGTGGAATAACAGCCACTCAACGGGAACCTGTGCTCCACGGAATATCATCTAGTCAACAGGAACCAGAGCTCCACGGAATGTCATCCAGTCAACGGCAACCAGAGTTCCACAGAATATCATCTAGTCAACGGGAACCAGAGTTGCACGGAATGTCATCCAGTCAATGGGAACTAGAGCTCCGTGGAATGTCATCTAGTCCACTGGAACCAGAGCCCCATGGAATGTCATTTAGTTAACGGGAACCTGTGCTCCACGGAATATCATCTAGTCAACAGGAACCAGAGCTCCATGGAATGTCATCCAGTCAAGGGGAACCAGAGTTCCACAGAATATCATCTAGTCAACGGAAACCAGAGCTGCACGGAATATCATCTAGTCAACAGGAACCAGAGCTCCACGGAATGTCATCCAGTCAACGGGAACCAGAGTTCCACAGAATATCATCTAGTCAACGGAAACCAGAGCTGCACGGAATGTCATCCAGTCAACGGGAACCAGAGCCCCATGCAATGTCATCTAGTCAACGGGAACCAGAGCTCAGCGGAATGTCATCCAGTAAGGAGAAGCAGAGCTCCACGGAATGTCATCCAGTCAACGGGAAGCAGAGCACCGCGGATTGTCATCTAGTCAACGGGAACCAGAGCTACATGGAATGTCATCCAGTCAAAGGGAACCAGAGTTCCACGGAATATCATCTGGTCAACAGCAGCCAGAGCTCCGCGGAATGTCATCCAGTCAACAGGAACCAGAGCTCCACTAAATGTCATCCAGTCAACGTAAAACAGAGCTGCACGGAATGTCATCCAGTCAACGGGAACCTGTGCTCCACGGAATATCACCTAGTCAACAGGAACCAGAGCTCCACGGAATGACATCTAGTCGACTGGAACCAGAGCTGCATGGAATGTCATCTAGTTAACAGGAACCTGAGCTCCGCGGAATGACATCTAGTCAACGGGAACCAGAGTTTCACGGAATGTCATCCAGTCAATGGGAACAGGAGCTCGGTGGAATATCATCTAGTCGACTGGAACCAGAGCTCCATGGAATGTCATTTAGTTAACGGGAACCAGAGTTCCACAGAATGTCATCTGGTCAACAGCAACCAGAGCTCCGCGGAATGTCATCCAGTCAAAGGGAACCAGAGCTCTCGGAAAATCATCCAGTCAACGGAGAACAGAGCTGCACGGAATGTCATCTAGTCAACGGGAACCAGAGCCCCATGCAATGTCATCCAGTCAACGGGAACCAGAGCTCAGCGGAATGTCATCCAGTAAGGAGAAGCAGAGCTCCACGGAATGTCATCCAGTCAACGGGAACCAGAGCTGCATGGAATGTCATCTAGTCAACGGAAACCTGAGCTCCACGGAATGACATCTAGTCAACGGGAAACAGAGCTGCACAGAATGTCATCTAGTCAACAGGAACCAGAGCTCCGCGGTATGTCATCTAGTCAACAGGAACCAGAGCTCCACGGAATGTCATCCAGTCAACGGGCACCAAAGTTCCACAGAATGTCATCTAGTCAACGGGGTGCAGAGCTCCACGTAATGCCATCCAGTCAACGGGAACCAGAGTTCCACGGAATATCATCTGTTCAACAGCAACCAGAGCTCCGCGGAATGTCATCCAGTCAACGGGAACCAGCGTTCCACGAAATGTCATCCAGTCAAGGGAAAACAGAGCTGCACGGAATGTCATCTAGTCAACGGGAACCAGAGCCCCACGCAATGTCATCTAGTCAACGGGCACCAGAGCTCCGCGGAATGTGATCTGGACAACGGGAACCAGAGCTCAGCGGAATGTCATCTAGTTAACGGGAAGCGGAGGGCCACGGAATGTCATCTAGTCAACGGGAACCAGAGCTCCACGGAATGTCATCTAGTCAACGGAACCAGTGCTCCACGGAATGTCATCCAGTCAATGGGAACCAGAGCTCCACTTAATGTCATCCTGTCCACGGGAACCAGAGTTTCCCAGAATGTTATCTCGTCAACGGGAACCAGAGCTCCGCAGAATGTCATCCACACAACGGGAACCAGAGCTCCACGGAATGTCATCTGATCAACAGGAACCAGAGCTCCGCGAAATGTCATCTAGTGAACGGGAACCAGAGTTGCACAGAATGTCATCTAGTCAACGGGAACCAGAGTTGCACAGAATGTCATCTAGTCACGGGAACCAGAGCTCCACGGAATGTCATCTATTCAACGGGAAGCAGAGCCCCACACAATGTCATCTAGTCAACGGGAACCAGAGCCCCACGCAATGTCATCTAGTCAACGGGCACCAGAGATCCGCGGAATGTCATCTAGTCAACGGGAATCAGAGCTCAGCGGAATGTCATCTAGTTAACGGGAACCAGAGCTCCACGGAATGTCATCTAGTCAAAGGAACCAGCGCTCCACGGAATGTCATCCAGTCAATGAGAACCAGTGCTCCACTTAATGTCATCCTGTCTACGGGAACCAGAGTTGCCCAGAATGTTATCTAGTCAACGGGAACCAGAGCTCCGCAGAATGTCATCCACTCAACGGGAACCAGAGCTCCACGGAATGTCATCTGATCAACAGGAACCTGAGCTCCGCGGAATGTCATCTAGTGAACGGGTCCCAGAGCTCCACGGAATGACATCTAGTCAACGGGAACCAGAGCTCTGTGGAATAACAGCCACTCAACGGGAACCTGTGCTCCACGGAATATCATCTAGTCAACAGGAACCAGAGCTCCACGGAATGTCATCCAGTCAACGGCAACCAGAGTTCCACAGAATATCATCTAGTCAACGGAAACCAGAGCTGCACGGAATGTCATCTAGTCAACAGGAACCTGAGCTCCGCGGAATGACATCTAGTCAACGGGAACCAGAGTTGCACGGAATGTCATCCAGTCAATGGGAACTAGAGCTCCGTGGAATGTCATCTAGTCCACTGGAACCAGAGCCCCATGGAATGTCATTTAGTTAACGGGAACCTGTGCTCCACGGAATATCATCTAGTCAACAAGAACCAGAGCTCCATGGAATGTCATCCAGTCAACGGGAACCAGAGTTCCACAGAATATCATCTAGTCAACGGAAACCAGAGCTGCACGGAATATCATCTAGTCAACAGGAACCAGAGCTCCACGGAATGTCATCCAGTCAACGGGAACCAGAGTTCCACAGAATATCATCTAGTCAACGGAAACCAGAGCTGCACGGAATGTCATCCAGTCAACGGGAACCAGAGCCCCATGCAATGTCATCTAGTCAACGGGAACCAGAGCTCAGCGGAATGTCATCCAGTAAGGAGAAGCAGAGCTCCACGGAATGTCATCCAGTCAACGGGAAGCAGAGCACCGCGGATTGTCATCTAGTCAACGGGAACCAGAGCTACATGGAATGTCATCCAGTCAAAGGGAACCAGAGTTCCACGGAATATCATCTGGTCAACAGCAGCCAGAGCTCCGCGGAATGTCATCCAGTCAACAGGAACCAGAGCTCCACTAAATGTCATCCAGTCAACGTAAAACAGAGCTGCACGGAATGTCATCCAGTCAACGGGAACCTGTGCTCCACGGAATATCACCTAGTCAACAGGAACCAGAGCTCCACGGAATGACATCTAGTCGACTGGAACCAGAGCTGCATGGAATGTCATCTAGTTAACAGGAACCTGAGCTCCGCGGAATGACATCTAGTCAACGGGAACCAGAGTTTCACGGAATGTCATCCAGTCAATGGGAACAGGAGCTCGGTGGAATATCATCTAGTCGACTGGAACCAGAGCTCCATGGAATGTCATTTAGTTAACGGGAACCAGAGTTCCACAGAATGTCATCTGGTCAACAGCAACCAGTGCTCCGCGGAATGTCATCCAGTCAACGGGAACCAGAGCTCTCGGAAAATCATCCAGTCAACGGAGAACAGAGCTGCACGGAATGTCATCTAGTCAACGGGAACCAGAGCCCCATGCAATGTCATCCAGTCAACGGGAACCAGAGCTCAGCGGAATGTCATCCAGTAAGCAGAAGCAGAGCTCCACGGAATGTCATCCAGTCAACGGGAACCAGAGCTGCATGGAATGTCATCTAGTCAACGGAAACCTGAGCTCCACGGAATGACATCTAGTCAACGGGAAACAGAGCTGCACAGAATGTCATCTAGTCAACAGGAACCAGAGCTCCGCGGTATGTCATCTAGTCAACAGGAACCAGAGCTCCACGGAATGTCATCCAGTCAACGGGCACCAAAGTTCCACAGAATGTCATCTAGTCAACGGGATGCAGAGCTCCACGTAATGCCATCCAGTCAACGGGAACCAGAGTTCCACGGAATATCATCTGTTCAACAGCAACCAGAGCTCCGCGGAATGTCATCCAGTCAACGGGAACCAGCGTTCCACGAAATGTCATCCAGTCAAGGGAAAACAGAGCTGCACGGAATGTCATCTAGTCAACGGGAACCAGAGCCCCACGCAATGTCATCTAGTCAACGGGCACCAGAGCTCCGCGGAATGTGATCTGGACAACGGGAACCAGAGCTCAGCGGAATGTCATCTAGTTAACGGGAAGCGGAGGGCCACGGAATGTCATCTAGTCAACGGGAACCAGAGCTCCACGGAATGTCATCTAGTCAACGGAACCAGTGCTCCACGGAATGTCATCCAGTCAATGGGAACCAGAGCTCCACTTAATGTCATCCTGTCCACGGGAACCAGAGTTTCCCAGAATGTTATCTCGTCAACGGGAACCAGAGCTCCGCAGAATGTCATCCACACAACGGGAACCAGAGCTCCACGGAATGTCATCTGATCAACAGGAACCAGAGCTCCGCGGAATGTCATCTAGTGAACGGGAACCAGAGCTCCACGGAATGACATCTAGTCAACGGGAACCAGAGCTCTGTGGAATAACATCCACTCAACGGGAACCTGTGCTCCACGGAATATCATCTAGTCAACAGGAACCAGAGCTCCAGGGAATGTCATCCAGTCAACGGGAACCAGAGTTCCACAGAATGTCATGTAGTCAACGGAAACCAGAGCTGAACGGAATGTCATCGAATCAACAGGAACCTGAGCTCCGCGGAATGACATCTAGTCAACGGGAACCAGAGTTGCACGGAATGTCATGCAGTCAATGGGAACCAGAGTTCCGTGGAATGTCATCTAGTCGACTGGAACCCGAGCTCCATGGAATGTCATTTAGTTAACGGGAACCAGAGTTCCACGGAATGTCATCTGGTCAACAGCAGCCAGAACTCTGCGGAATGTCATCCAGTCAACGGGAACCAGAGCTCACGGAATATCATCCAGTCAACGGAAAACAGAGCTGTACGGAATGTCATCTAGTCAACGGGAACCAGAGCCCCATGCAATGTCATCTAGTAAGGAGAAGCATAGCTCCACGGAATGTCATCCAGTCAACGGGAAGCAGAGCACCGCGGAATGTCATCTAGGCAACGGGAACCAGAGCTCCGCGGAATGTCATCCAGTCAACGGGAACCAGAGCTCCACGAATTGTCATCCAGTCAACGAAAAACAGAACTGCACGGAATGTCATCTAGTCAACGGGAACCAGAGCTCCACGGAATGACATCTAGTCAACGGGAACCAGAGCTCTGTGGAATAACATCCACTCAACGGGAACCTGTGCTGCACGGAATAACATCTAGTCAACAGGAACCAGAGCTCCACGGAATGTCCTCCAGTCAACGGGAACCAGAGTTCCACAGAATGTCATCTAGTCAACGGAAACCAGAGCTGCACGGAATATCATCTAGTCAACAGGAACCTCAGTTCCACGTGAAGACATCTAGTCAACGGGAACCAGAGTTGCACGGAATGTCATCCAGTCAATGGGAACCAGAGCTCCGTGGAATGTCATGGAGTCGACTGGAACCAGAGCTCCATGGAATGTCATTTAGTTAACGGGAACCAGAGCTCAGCGGAATGTCATCTGGTAACGAGAAGCAGAGCTCCACGGAATGTCATCCAGTCAACGGGAAGCAGAGCACCGCGGAATGTCATCTAGTCAACGGGAACCAGAGCTACGTGGAATGCCATCCAGTCAACGGGAACCAGAGTTCCACGGAATATCATCTGGTCAACAGCAACCAGAGCTCCGCGGAATGTCATCCAGTCAACGGGAACCAGAGCTCCACGAAATGTCATCCAGTCAACGTAAAACAGAGCTGCACGGAATGTCATCTAGTCAACGGGAACCAGAGCCCCAAGCAATGTCATCTAGTCAACGGGCACCAGAGCTCCGCGGAATGTCATCCAGTCAACGGGAACCAGAGCTCCGCAGAATGTCATCCACTGAAGGGGAATCAGAGCTCCACAGAATGTCATCTGGTCAACGGGAACCAGAGCTCCACGGAATGTCATCCAGTCAACGGGAACCAGCGTTCCACGAAATGTCATCCAGTCAAGGGAAAACAGAGCTGCACGGAATGTCATCTAGTCAACGGGAACCAGAGCCCCACGCAATGTCATCTAGTCAACGGGCACCAGACCTCCGCGGAATGTGATCTGGACAACGGGAACCAGAGCTCAGCGGAATGTCATCTAGTTAACGGGAAGCGGAGGGCCACGGAATGTCATCTAGTCAACGGGAACCAGAGCTCCACGGAATGTCATCTAGTCAACGGAACCAGTGCTCCACGGAATGTCATCCAGTCAATGGGAACCAGAGCTCCACTTAATGTCATCCTGTCCACGGGAACCAGAGTTTCCCAGAATGTTATCTCGTCAACGGGAACCAGAGCTCCGCAGAATGTCATCCACACAACGGGAACCAGAGCTCCACGGAATGTCATCTGATCAACAGGAACCAGAGCTCCGCGGAATGTCATCTAGTGAACGGGAACCAGAGCTCCACGGAATGACATCTAGTCAACGGGAACCAGAGCTCTGTGGAATAACATCCACTCAACGGGAACCTGTGCTCCACGGAATATCATCTGGTCAACAGGAACCAGAGCTCCAGGGAATGTCATCCAGTCAACGGGAACCAGAGTTCCACAGAATGTCATGTAGTCAACGGAAACCAGAGCTGAACGGAATGTCATCGAATCAACAGGAACCTGAGCTCCGCGGAATGACATCTAGTCAACGGGAACCAGAGTTGCACGGAATGTCATGCAGTCAATGGGAACCAGAGCTCCGTTGAATGTCATCTAGTCGACTGGAACCAGAGCTCCATGGAATGTCATTTAGTTAACGGGAACCAGAGTTCCACGGAATGTCATCTGGTCAACAGCAGCCAGAACTCTGCGGAATGTCATCCAGTCAACGGGAACCAGAGCTCACGGAATATCATCCAGTCAACGGAAAACAGAGCTGCACGGAATGTCATCTAGTCAACGGGAACCAGAGCCCCATGCAATGTCATCTAGTAAGGAGAAGCATAGCTCCACGGAATGTCATCCAGTCAACGGGAAGCAGAGCACCGCGGAATGTCATCTAGGCAACGGGAACCAGAGCTCCGCGGAATGTCATCCAGTCAACGGGAACCAGAGCTCCACGAATTGTCATCCAGTCAACGAAAAACAGAACTGCACGGAATGTCATCTAGTCAACGGGAACCAGAGCTCCACGGAATGACATCTAGTCAACGGGAACCAGAGCTCTGTGGAATAACATCCACTCAACGGGAACCTGTGCTGCACGGAATAACATCTAGTCAACAGGAACCAGAGCTCCACGGAATGTCCTCCAGTCAACGGGAACCAGAGTTCCACAGAATGTCATCTAGTCAACGGAAACCAGAGCTGCACGGAATATCATCTAGTCAACAGGAACCTCAGTTCCGCGGAAAGACATCTAGTCAACGGGAACCAGAGTTGCACGGAATGTCATCCAGTCAATGGGAACCAGAGCTCCGTGGAATGTCATGGAGTCGACTGGAACCAGAGCTCCATGGAATGTCATTTAGTTAACGGGAACCAGAGTTCCACGGAATGTCATCTGGTCAACAGCAACCAGATCTCCGCGGAATGTCATCCAGTCAACGGAAACCAGAGCTCACGTAATATCATCCAGTCAACGGAAAACAGAGCTGCACGGAATGTCATCCAGTCAACGGGAACCAGAGTTCCACAGAATGTCATGCAGTCAACGGATACCAGAGCTGAACGGAATGTCATCGAATCAACAGGAACCTGAGCTCCGCGGAATGACATCTAGTCAACGGGAACCAGAGTTCCACAGAATGTCATCTAGTCAACGGAAACCAGAGCTGCACGGAATATCATTTAGTCAACAGGAACCTCAGTTCCGCGGAAAGACATCTAGTCAACGGGAACCAGAGTTGCACGGAATGTCATCCAGTCAATGGGAACCAGAGCTCCGTGGAATGTCATGGAGTCGACTGGAACCAGAGCTCCATGGAATGTCATTTAGTTAACGGGAACCAGAGTTCCACGGAATGTCATCTGGTCAACAGCAACCAGATCTCCGCGGAATGTCATCCAGTCAACGGAAACCAGAGCTCACGGAATATCATCCAGTCAACGGAAAACAGAGCTGCACGGAATGTCATCTAGTCAACGGGAACCACAGCCCCATGCAATGTCATCTAGTCAACGGGAACCAGAGCTCAGCGGAATGTCATCTAGTAACGAGAAGCAGAGCTCCACGGAATGTCATCCAGTCAACGGGAAGCAGAGCACCGCGGAATGTCATCTAGTCAACGGAAACCAGAGCTACATGGAATGCCATCCAGTCAACGGGAACCAGAGTTCCACGGAATATCATCTGGTCAACAGCAACCAGAGCTCCGCGGAATGTCATCCAGTCAACGGGAACCAGAGCTCCACGAAATGTCATCCAGTCAACGTAAAACAGAGCTGCACGGAATGTCATCTAGTCAACGGGAACCAGAGCCCCAAGCAATGTCATCTAGTCAACGAGCACCAGAGCTCCGCGGAATGTCATCCAGTCAACGGGAACCAGAGCTCCGCAGAATGTCATCCACTGAAGGGGAATCAGAGCTCCACAGAATGTCATCTAGTCAACGGGAACCAGAGCTCCGTGCAATGTCATCTAGTCAACGGAAAGCAGAGCTCAGCGGAATGTCATCCAGTTAACGGGAAGCAGAGCTCCATGGAATGTCATCTAGTCAACGGGAACCAGAGCTCCACTGAATGTCATCTAGTCAACGGGAACCAGAGTTCCACGGAATATCATTTGGTCAACAGCAACCAGAGCTCCGCGGAATGTCATCTAGTCAACGGGAAACAGAGCGCCACGGAATGTCATCTACTCAACGGGAACCAGAGCCCCACTCAATGACATCCAGTCAATGGGAACCAGAGCTCCACGGAATGTCATCTCGTCAACAGGAAGCAGAGTTCCACGGAATGTCATCTAGTCAACGGGAAGCAGAGCTCAACAGAATGTCATCTGATCAACAGGAATCAGAGCTCCGCGGAATGTCATCTAGTCAACGGGAACCAGAGTTCCACAGAATGTCATGTAGTCAACGGAAACCAGAGCTGCACGGAATGTCATCGAATCAACAGGAACCTGAGCTCCGCGGAATGACATCTAGTCAACGGGAACCAGAGTTGCACAGAATGCCATCCAGTCAACGGGAAGCAGAGCTCCATGGAATCTCATCCAGACAACGGGAACCTGAGTTCCGCACAACGTCATCCAGTCAACGGGAACCAGATTTCCACAGAATGTCATCTAGACAACGGAAAGCAGAGCTCCACGTGCTGTCAGACAGTCAACGGGAACCAGAGTTCCACGGAATGTCATCTAATCAACGGGAAGCAGAGCTCCACGCAATGTCATCTAGTCAACGGTAACCTGAGCTCCACGGAATGTCATCTCGTCAACGGACCAGAGCTCCACGGAATGTCATCCTCTCAACGGGAACCAGAGCTCCATGGGATGTCATCCAGTGAAAGGGAACCAGAGTTCCACAGAATGTCATCCAGACAACGGGAACCAGAGCTGCACGGAATGTGATCCAGTCAACGGGAGCAAGGAGTTCCACGGAATGTCATCTAGTCAACGGGAAGCAGAGCTCCACGGAATGTCATCCAGTCAACGGGCGCCAGATTTCCACTGACTGTCATCTGGTCAACAGCAACCAGAGCTCCGCGGAATGTCATCCAGTCCACCGGAACCGTAGCTCCACGGAATGTCATCCAGTCAACGGGAACAAGAGCCCCACGCAATCTCATCCAGTCAACGGGCACCACAGCTCCGCGGAATGTCATCTAGTCAACGGGAACCAGAGCTGCACGGAATGTCATCTAGTCAAGGGGAAGCAGAGCTCCATGGAATCTCATCCAGTCAACGGGAACCGGAGTTCCGCACAACGTCATCCAGTCAACGGGAACCAGATTTCCACAGAATGTCATCTACACAACGGAAAGCAGAGCTCCACGTGCTGTCAGACAGTCAACGCGAACCAGAGTTCCACGGAATGTCATCTAATCAACGGGAAGCAGAGCTCCACGGAATGTCATCTAGTCAACGGTAACCTGAGCTCCACGGAATGTCATCTAGTCAACGGACCAGAGCTCCACGGAATGTCATCCTGTCAACGGGAACCAGAGCTCTATGGGATGTCATCCAGTGAAAGGGAACCAGAGTTTAACAGAATGTCATCTAGACAACGGGAACCAGAGCTGCACGGAATGTGATCCAGTCAACGGGAGCCAGAGTTCCACAGAATGTCATCTAGTCAACGGGAAGCAGAGCTCCACGGAATGTCACCCAGTCAACGGGAGCCAGATTTTCACGGACTGTCATTTAGTCAACAGCAACCAGAGCTCCGCGGAATTTCATCCAGTCCACGGGAACCGTAGCTCCACGGAATGTCATCTAGTCAACGGGAACAGAGTTCCACAGAATGTGACCTAGTCAACGGGAACCTGAGCTCTGCGGAATGTCATCTACTCAACAGGAACTAGAGCTCCATGGAATGTCATCTAGTCTACGGGAACCAGAGTTGCACAGAATGTCATCCAGTCAACGGGAACTAGAGCCCCACGCAATGTCATCTAGTCAACGGGAACCAGAGCTCCGCAGAATGTCATCCACTGAAGGGGAACCAGAGCTCCACGGAATGTCAGCTGATAAACAGGAACCAGAGCTCCGCGGAATGACATCCAGTGAACGGGAACCAGAGCTCCGCGGAATGACATCCAGTGAACGAAAACCAGAACTCCGCGGAATGTCATCTAGTCAACGGGAATCAGAGCTCAGTGTAATGTCATCTAGTTAAAGGGAAGCAGAGCTCCACGGAATGTCATCTAGTCAACGGGAACCTGAGTTCCACAGAATGTGACCTAGTCAACGGGAACCAGAGCTCTGCGGAATGTCATCTACTCAACGGGAACTAGAGCTCCGCGGAATGTCATCTAGTCAACGGGAACCAGAGTTGCACAGAATGTCATCTAGTCAACGGGAAGCAGAGCTCCGCGGAATGTCATCTAGTCAACGGAAACCTGAGTTCCACGAATGTCATCTAGTCAACGAGAACCAGAGCTCCACGGAATGTCATCCAGTCAACGGGTACCAGAGCTCTGCGGAATGTCATCTAGTCAACGGGAACCAGAGTTCCACAGAATGTCATCTAGACAACGGGAACAAGAGCTCTGCGGAATGTCATTTATTCAACGGGAACCAGAGCTCCACGGAATGTCATCCACTCAACGGGTACCAGAGCTCCACGGAATGTTATCTAGGCAACGGGAAGCAGAGCACCGCGGAATTTCATCTAGTCAACGGGAACCAGAGCTACATAGAATGTCATCTAGTCAACGGGAACCAGAACTGCACAGAATGTCATCTAGTCAACAGGAACCTGAGCTCCGCGGCATGTCATCTAGTTAACGGGAACCAGAGATCCACGGAATGTCATCTAGTCAACGGGAACCAGAGTTCCACGGAATATCATTTGGTCAACAGCAACCAGAGCTCCGCGGAATGTCATACAGTCAACGGGAACCAGAGCTCCACGAAATATCATCCAGTCAACGAAAAACAGAGCTGCACGGAATGTCATCTAGTCAACGGGAACCAGAGCTCCACGGAATGTCATCTAGTCAACGGGAACCAGAGCTCCACGGAATGTCATCTACTCAACGGGAACCAGAGCCCCACTCAATGACATCCAGTCAATGGGAACCAGAGCTCCACGGAATGTCATCTAGTCAACAGGAAGCAGAGTTCCACGGAATGTCATCTAGTCAACGGGAACCAGATTTCCACAGAATGTCATCTAGACAACGGAAAGCAGAGCTCCACGTGCTGTCAGACAGTCAAAGGGAACCTGAGCTCCACGGAATGTCATCTAGTCAACGGACCAGAGCTCCACGGAATGCCATCCTGTCAACGGGAACCAGAGCTCCATGGGATGTCATCCAGTGAAAGGGAACCAGAGTTCCACAGAATATCATCGAGACAACGGGAACCTGAGCTGCACGGAATGTGATCCAGTCAACGGGAGCCAGGAGTTCCACGGAATGTCATCCAGTCAACGGGAGCCAGATTTCCACGGACTGTCATCTGGTCAACAGCAACCAGAGCTCCGCGGAATGTCATCCAGTCCACGGGAACCGTAGCTCCACGGAATGTCATCCAGTCAACGGGAACCAGAGCCCCAAGCAATGTCATCCAGTCAACGGGCACCAGAGCTCCACGGAATGTCATCTACTCAACGGGAAACAGAGCCCCACTCAATGACATCCAGTCAATGGGAACCAGAGCTCCACGGAATGTCATCCAGTCAACGGGAACAAGAGCTCCACGAAAAGTCGTCCAGTCAACGAAAAACAGAGCTGCACGGAATGTAATCTAGTCAACGGGAACTAGAGCCCCACGCAATGTCATCTAGTCAAGGGGCACCAGAGCTCCGCGGAATGTCATCTAGTCAACGGGAACCAGAGCTCCACGGAATGTCATCCACTCAACGGGAACCAGAGCCCCACTCAATGACATCCAGTCAATGGGAACCAGAGCTCCACGGAATGTCATCCAGTCAACAGGAAGCAGAGTTCCACGGAATGTCATCTAGTCAACGGGAAGCAGAGCTCAACAGAATGTCATCTGATCAACAGAAACCAGAGCTCCGCAGAATGTCATCTAGTCAACGGGAACCAGAGGTCCACGGAATGTCATCAGGTCAATGAGAACCAGAGCTCCACGGAATGTCATCCAGTCAACGGCAACCAGGACTCCGCAGAATGTCATCTAGTCAACGGAAACCAGAGCTGCACGGAATGTCATCTGGTCAACGGGAACCAGAGCTGCACGGAATGTCATCTACTCAACAGGAACCTGAGCTCCACGGAATGTCGTCTAGTCAACGGGAACCAGAGTTCCACAGAATGTCATCTAGTCAACGGGAAGCAGAGCTCCATGGAATCTCATCCAGACAACGGGGACCAGAGCCCCACGCAATGTCATCTTGTCAACGGGCACCAGAGCTCCGCGGAATGTCATCTAGTCAACGGGAACCAGAGCTCCGCAGAATGTCATCCACTGAAGGGGAACCAGAGCTCCACGGAATGTGATCTGATAAACAGGAACCAGATCTCCGCGGAATGACATCCAGTGAACGGGAACCAGAGCTCCACAGAATGTCATCTGGTCAACGGGAACCAGAGCTCCACGGAATGTCATCCAGTCAATGGGAACCAGAGCTCCACTGATGTCATCTGATCGACAGGAATCAGAGCTTCGCGGAATGTCATCTAGTCAACGGGAACCAGAGCTCCGTGGAATGTCATCAAGTCAACGGAAAGCAGAGCTCAGCGGAATGTCATCTAGTTTACGGGAAGCGGAGCTCCATGGAATGTCATCTAGTCAACGGGAGCCAGAGCTCCACTGAATGTCATCTAGTCAACGGGAACCAGAGTCCAACCGATTATCATTTGGTCAACAGCAACCAGAGCTCCGCGGAATGTCATCCAGTCAACGGGAACCAGAGCTCCACGAAATGTCATCCAGTCAACGAAAAACAGAGCTGCACGGAATGTCATCAAGTCAACGGGAACCAGAGCTCCACGGAATGACATCTAGTCAACGGGAAGCAGAGATCTGTGGAATAACATCCACTCAACGGGAAACTGTGCTCCACGGAGTATCATCTGGTCAGCAGGAACCAGAGCTCCACGGAATGTCATCCAGTCAACGGGAACCAGAGTTCCACAGAATGTCATCTGGTCAACGGAAACCAGAGCTGCACGGTATGTCATCTAGTCAACAGGAACCTGAGCTCCGCTGAATGACATCTAGTCAACGGGAACCAGAGTTGCACGGAATGTCATCCAGTCAATGGGAACCAGAGCTCCGTGGAATGTCATCGAGTCGACTGGAACCAGAGCTCCATGGAATGTCATTTAGTTAACGGGAATCAGAGTTCCACGGAATGTCATCTGGTCAACAGCAACCAGATCTCCTCGGAATGTCATCCAGTCAACGGAAACCAGAGCTCACGGAATATCATCCAGTCAACGGAAAACAGAGCTGCACGGAATGTCATCCAGTCAACGGCAACCAGGGCTCCGCAGAATGTCATCTAGTCAACGGAAACCAGAGCTGCACGGAATGTCATCTGGTCAACGGGAACCAGAGCTGCACGGAATGTCATCTACTCAACAGGAACCTGAGCTCCACGGAATGTCGTCTAGTCAACGGGAACCAGAGTTCCACAGAATGTCATCTAGTCAACGGGAAGCAGAGCTCCATGGAATCTCATCCAGACAACGGGGACCAGAGCCCACGCAATGTCATCTTGTCAACGGGCACCAGAGCTCCGCGGAATGTCATCTAGTCAACGGGAACCAGAGCTCCGCAGAATGTCATCCACTGAAGGGGAACCAGAGCTCCACGGAATGTGATCTGATAAACAGGAACCAGATCTCCGCGGAATGACATCCAGTGAACGGGAACCAGAGCTCCACAGAATGTCATCTGGTCAACGGGAACCAGAGCTCCACGGAATGTCATCTAGTCAACGGGAACCAGAGCTCAGCGGAATGTCATCCAGTCAACGGGAACCAGAGTTCCACGGAATATCATCTGGTCAACAGCAACCAGAGCTCCGCGGAATGTCATCCAGTCAACGGGAACCAGAGCTCCACGAAATGTCATCCAGTCAACGTAAAACAGAGCTGCATGGAATGTCATCTAGTCAACGGGAACCAGAGCCCCACGCAATGTCATCCAGTCAACGGGCACCAGAGCTCCGCGGAATGTCATCTAGTCAACGGGAACCAGAGCTCCGCAGAATGTCATCCACTGAAGGGGAACCACAGCTCCACGGAATGTCATCTGATAAACAGGAACCAGAGCTCCGCGGAATGACATCCAGTGAACGGGAACCAGAGCTACACAGAATGTCATCTGGTCAACGGGAACCAGAGCTCCACGGAATGTCATCCAGTCAATGGGAACCAGAGCTCCACGGATGTCATCTGATCAACAGGAATCAGAGCTCCGCGGAATGTCATCTAGTTAACGGTAACCAGAGCTCCGTGCAATGTCATCTAGTCAACGGAAAGCAGAGCTCAGCGGAATGTCATCCAGTTAACGGGAAGCGGAGCTCCATGGAATGTCATCTAGTCAACGGGAACCAGAGCTCCACTGAATGTCATCTAGTCAACGGGAACCAGAGTTCCACGGAATATCATTTGGTCAACAGCAACCAGAGCTCCGCGGAATGTCATCCAGTCAAAGGGAACCAGAGCTCCACGAAAAGTCATCCAGTCAACGAAAAACAGAGCTGCACGGAATGTAATCTAGTCAACGGGAACTAGAGCCCCACGCAATGTCATCTAGTCAAGGGGCACCAGAGCTCCGCGGAATGTCATCTAGTCAACGGGAACCAGAGCTCCACGGAATGTCATCCACTCAACGGGAACCAGAGCCCCACTCAATGACATCCAGTCAATGGGAACCAGAGCTCCACGGAATGTCATCTAGTCAACAGGAAGCAGAGTTCCACGGAATGTCATCTAGTCAACGGGAAGCAGAGCTCAACAGAATGTCATCTGATCAACAGGAAACAGAGCTCCGCGGAATGTCATCTATGCAACGGGAACCAGAGCTCCACGGAATGTCATCCAGTCAATGGGAACCCGAAATACACGGAATGTCATCTAGTCAACGGGAACCAGGGCTCCGCGGAATGTCATCTAGTCAACGGAAACCAGAGCTGCACGGAATGTCATCTAGTCAACGGGAACCAGAGCCCCACGCAATGTCATCTAGTCAAGAGGCACCAGAGCTCCGCGGAATGTCATCTAGTCAACGGGAACCATAGCTGCACGGAATGGCATCTACTCAACAGGAACCTGAGCTCCACAGAATGTCGTCTAATCAACGGGAAGCAGAGCTCCATGGAATCTCATCCAGACAACGGGAACCAGAGTTCCGCACAACGTCATCCAGTCAACGGGAACCAGATTTCCACAGAATGTCATCTAGACAACGGAAAGCAGAACTCCACGTGCTGTCACACAGTCAACGGGAACCAGAGTTCCACGGAATGTCATCCAGTCAACGTAAAACAGAGCTGCACGGAATGTCATCTAGTCAACGGGAACCAGAGCCCCACGCAATGTCATCTAGTCAACGGGCACCAGAGCTCCGCGGAATGTCATCTAGTCAACGGGAACCAGATCTCCGCAGAATGTCATCCACTGAAGGGGAACCAGAGCTCCACAGAATGTCATCTGATAAACAGGAACCAGAACTCCACGGAATGTCATCCAGTCAATGGGAACCAGAGCTCCACGGATGTCATCTGATCAACAGGAATCAGAGCTCCGCGGAATGTCATCTAGTCAACGGGAAACAGAGCTCCGTGCAATGTCATCTAGTCAACGGAAAGCAGAGCTCAGCGGAATGTCATCCAGTTAACGGGATGCGGAGCTCCACGGAATGTCATCTAGTCAACGGGAACCAGAGCTCCACTGAATGTCATCTAGTCAACGGGAACCAGAGTTCCACGGAATATCATTTGGTCAACAGCAATCAGAGCTCCGCGGAATGTCATCCAGTCAACGGGAACCAGAGCTCCACGAAATGTCATCCAGTCAACGAAAAACAGAGCTGCACGGAATGTCATCTAGTCAACGGGAACCAGAGCCCCACGCAATGTCATCTAGTCAAGGGGCAACAGGGTTCCGCGGAATGTCATCTAGTCAACGGGAACCAGAGCTCCACGGAATGTCATCTAGTCAACAGGAAGCAGAGTTCCACGGAATGTCATCTAGTCAACGGGAAGCAGAGCTCAACAGAATGTCATCTGATCAACAGGAATCAGAGCTCCGCGGAATGTCATCTAGTCAACGGGAACCAGAGCTCCACGGAATGTCATCCAGTCAGTGGGAACCAGAAATCCACGGAATGTCATCTAGTCAACGGAAACCAGAGCTGCACGGAATGTCATCTAGTCAACGGGAACCAGAGCCCCACGCAATCTCATCTAGTCAAGAGGCACCAGAGCTCCGCGGAATGTCATCTAGTCAACGGGAACCAGATCTGCACGGAATGGCATCTACTCAACAGGAACCTGAGCTCCACGGAATGTCGTATAGTCAACGGGAACCAGAGTTCCACAGAATGTCATCTAGTCAACGGGAAGCAGAGCTCCATGGAATCTCATCCAGACAACGGGAACCAGAGTTCCACGGAATGTCATCTAATCAACGGGAATCAGAGCTCCACGGAATGTCATCTAGTCAACGGTAACCTGAGATCCACGGAATGTCATCTAGTCAACGGACCAGAGCTCCACGGAATGTCATCCTGTCAACGGGAACCAGAGTTCCATGGGATGTCATCCAGTGAAAGGGAACCAGAGTTCCACAGAATGTCATCCAGACAACGGGAACCAGAGCTGCACGGAATGTGATCCAGTCAACGGGAGCCAGGAGTTAGACGGAATGTCATCTAGTCAACGGGAACCAGAGCTGCACGGAATGTCATCTACTCAACAGGAACATGAGCTCCACGGAATGTCGTCTGGTCAACGGGAACCAGAGTTCCACAGAATGTCATCTAGTCAACGGGAAGCAGAGCTTCATGGAATCTCATCCAGTCAACGGGAACCAGAGTTCCGCAGAATGTCATCCACTGAAGGGGAACCAGAGCTCCACAGAATGTCATCTGATAAACAGGAACCAGAGCTCCACGGAATGTCATCCAGTCAATGGGAACCAGAGCTCCACGGATGTCATCTGATCAACAGGAATCAGAGCTCCGCGGAATGTCATCTAGTCAACGGGAAACAGAGCTCCGTGCAATGTCATCTAGTCAACGGAAAGCAGAGCTCAGCGGAATGTCATCCAGTTAACGGGATGCGGAGCTCCACGGAATGTCATCTAGTCAACGGGAACCAGAGCTCCACTGATTGTCATCTCGTCAACGGGAACCAGAGTTCCACGGAATATCATCTAGTCAACGGGAACCAGAGCCCCACGCAATGTCATCTAGTCAAGGGGCAACAAGGCTCCGCGGAATGTCATCTAGTCAACGGGAACCAGATCTCCGCAGAATGTCATCCACTGAAGGGGAACCAGAGCTCCACAGAATGTCATCTGATAAACAGGAACCAGAGCTCCACGGAATGTCATCCAGTCAATGGGAACCAGAGCTCCACGGATGTCATCTGATCAACAGGAATCAGAGCTCCGCGGAATGTCATCTAGTCAACGGGAAACAGAGCTCCGTGCAATGTCATCTAGTCAACGGAAAGCAGAGCTCAGCGGAATGTCATCCAGTTAACGGGATGCGGAGCTCCACGGAATGTCATCTAGTCAACGGGAACCAGAGCTCCACTGAATGTCATCTAGTCAACGGGAACCAGAGTTCCACGGAATATCATTTGGTCAACAGCAATCAGAGCTCCGCGGAATGTCATCCAGTCAACGGGAACCAGAGCTCCACGAAATGTCATCCAGTCAACGAAAAACAGAGCTGCACGGAATGTCATCTAGTCAACGGGAACCAGAGCCCCACGCAATGTCATCTAGTCAAGGGGCAACAGGGTTCCGCGGAATGTCATCTAGTCAACGGGAACCAGAGCTCCACGGAATGTCATCTAGTCAACAGGAAGCAGAGTTCCACGGAATGTCATCTAGTCAACGGGAAGCAGAGCTCAACAGAATGTCATCTGATCAACAGGAATCAGAGCTCCGCGGAATGTCATCTAGTCAACGGGAACCAGAGCTCCACGGAATGTCATCCAGTCAGTGGGAACCAGAAATCCACGGAATGTCATCTAGTCAACGGAAACCAGAGCTGCACGGAATGTCATCTAGTCAACGGGAACCAGAGCCCCACGCAATCTCATCTAGTCAAGAGGCACCAGAGCTCCGCGGAATGTCATCTAGTCAACGGGAACCAGATCTGCACGGAATGGCATCTACTCAACAGGAACCTGAGCTCCACGGAATGTCGTATAGTCAACGGGAACCAGAGTTCCACAGAATGTCATCTAGTCAACGGGAAGCAGAGCTCCATGGAATCTCATCCAGACAACGGGAACCAGAGTTCCACGGAATGTCATCTAATCAACGGGAATCAGAGCTCCACGGAATGTCATCTAGTCAACGGTAACCTGAGATCCACGGAATGTCATCTAGTCAACGGACCAGAGCTCCACGGAATGTCATCCTGTCAACGGGAACCAGAGTTCCATGGGATGTCATCCAGTGAAAGGGAACCAGAGTTCCACAGAATGTCATCCAGACAACGGGAACCAGAGCTGCACGGAATGTGATCCAGTCAACGGGAGCCAGGAGTTAGACGGAATGTCATCTAGTCAACGGGAACCAGAGCTGCACGGAATGTCATCTACTCAACAGGAACATGAGCTCCACGGAATGTCGTCTGGTCAACGGGAACCAGAGTTCCACAGAATGTCATCTAGTCAACGGGAAGCAGAGCTTCATGGAATCTCATCCAGTCAACGGGAACCAGAGTTCCGCAGAATGTCATCCACTGAAGGGGAACCAGAGCTCCACAGAATGTCATCTGATAAACAGGAACCAGAGCTCCACGGAATGTCATCCAGTCAATGGGAACCAGAGCTCCACGGATGTCATCTGATCAACAGGAATCAGAGCTCCGCGGAATGTCATCTAGTCAACGGGAAACAGAGCTCCGTGCAATGTCATCTAATCAACGGAAAGCAGAGCTCAGCGGAATGTCATCCAGTTAACGGGATGCGGAGCTCCACGGAATGTCATCTAGTCAACGGGAACCAGAGTTCCACGGAATATCATTTGGTCAACAGCAATCAGAGCTCCGCGGAATGTCATCCAGTCAACGAAAAACAGAGCTGCACGGAATGTCATCTAGTCAACGGGAACCAGAGCCCCACGCAATGTCATCTAGTCAAGGGGCAACAGGGTTCCGCGGAATGTCATCTAGTCAACGGGAACCAGAGCTCCACGGAATGTCATCTAGTCAACAGGAAGCAGAGTTCCACGGAATGTCATCTAGTCAACGGGAAGCAGAGCTCAACAGAATGTCATCTGATCAACAGGAATCAGAGCTCCGCGGAATGTCATCTAGTCAACGGGAACCAGAGCTCCACGGAATGTCATCCAGTCAGTGGGAACCAGAAATCCACGGAATGTCATCTAGTCAACGGAAACCAGAGCTGCACGAAATGTCATCTAGTCAACGGGAACCAGAGCCCCACGCAATGTCATCTCGTCAAGAGGCACCAGAGCTCCGCGGAATGTCATCTAGTCAACGGGAACCAGATCTGCACGGAATGGCATCTACTCAACAGGAACCTGAGCTCCATGGAATGTCGTATAGTCAACGGGAACCAGAGTTCCACAGAATGTCATCTAGTCAACGGGAAGCAGAGCTCCATGGAATCTCATCCAGACAACGGGAACCAGAGTTCCACGGAATGTCATCTAATCAACGGGAATCAGAGCTCCACGGAATGTCATCTAGTCAACGGTAACCTGAGCTCCACGGAATGTCATCTAGTCAACGGACCAGAGCTCCACGGAATGTCATCCTGTCAACGGGAACCAGAGTTCCATGGGATGTCATCCAGTGAAAGGGAACCAGAGTTCCACAGAATGTCATCCAGACAACGGGAACCAGAGCTGCACGGAATGTGATCCAGTCAACGGGAGCCAGGAGTTAGACGGAATGTCATCTAGTCAACGGGAAGCAGAGCTCCACAGAATGTCATCCAGTCAACGGGAGCCAGATTTCCACGGACTGTCATCTGGTCAACAGCAACCAGAGCTCCGCGGAATGTCATCCAGTCCACGGGAACCGTAGCTCCACGGAATGTCATCCAGTCAACGGGAACCAGAGCCCACGCAATCTCATCCAGTCAACGGGCACCAGAGCCCCACTCAATGACATCCAGTCAATGGGAACCAGAGCTCCACGGAATGTCATCTAGTCAACAGGAAGCAGAGTTCCACGGAATGCCATCTAGTCAACGGGAAGCAGAGCTCAACAGAATGTCATCTGATCAACAGAAACCAGAGCTCCGCGGAATGTCATCTAGTCAACGGGAACCAGAGCTCCACGGAATGTCATCCAGTCAATAGGAACCAGAGTTCCACGGAATGTCATCTAGTCAACGGGAACCAGAGCTCCACGGAATGTCATCCAGTCAATAGGAACCAGAGTTCCACGGAATGTCATCTAGTCAACGGAAACCAGAGCTGCACGGAATGTCATCTAGTCAACGGGAACCAGAGCTGCACGGAATGTCATCTACTCAACAGGAACATGAGCTCCACGGATTGTCGTCTGGTCAACGGGAACCAGAGTTCCACAGAATGTCATCTAGTCAACGGGAAGCAGAGCTTCATGGAATCTCATCCAGTCAACGGGAACCAGAGTTCCGCACAACGTCATCCAATCAACGGGAACCAGATTTCCACAGAAGGTCATCTAGACAACGGAAAGCAGAGCTCCACGTGCTGTCAGACAGTCAACCTCGAGCCAGAGTTCCACGGAATGTCATCTAATCAACGGGAAGCAGAGCTCCACGCAATGTCATCTAGTCAACGATAACCTGAGCTCCACGGAATGTCATCTGGTCAACGGACCAGAGCTCCACGGAATGTCATCCTGTCAACGGAAACCAGAGCTCTATGGGATGTCATCCAGTGAAAGGGAACCAGAGTTCCACAGAATGTCATCTAGACAACGGGAACAAGAGCTGCACGGAATGTGATCCAGTCAACGGGAGCCAGAGTTCCACAGAATGTCATCTAGTGAACGGGAAGCAGAGCTCCACGGAATGTCATCCAGTCAACGGGAGCCAGATTTTCACGGACTGTCATTTGGTCAACAGCAACCAGAGCTCCGGGAAATTTCATACAGTCCACGGGAACCGTAGCTCCACGGAATGTCATCCAGTCAACGGGAACCAGAGACCCACGCAATGTCATCTAGTCAACGAAAACCAGAACTCCGCGGAATGTCATCTAGTCAACGGGAATCAGAGCTCAGCGGTATGTCATCTAGTTAAAGGGAAGCAGAGCTCCACGGAATGTCATCTAGTCAACGGGAACCTGAGTTCCACAGAATTTGACCTAGTCAACGGGAACCAGAGCTCTGCGGAATGTCATCTACTCAACAGGAACTAGAGCTCCGCGGAATGACATCTAGTCAACGGGAACCAGAGTTGCACAGAATGTCATCTAGTCAACGGGAAGCAGAGCTCAGCGGAATGTCATCCAGTCAACGGGAACCAAAACTCCATGGAATGTCATCTAGTCAACGGGAACCAGAGCTCTGCGGAATGTCATCTAGTCAACGGTAATCAGCGTTCCGCAGTATGTCATCTAGTCAACGGGAACCAGAGTTCCACAGAATGTCATCTAGACAACGGGAACAAGAGCTCTGCGGAATGTCATTTATTCAACGGGAACCAGAGCTCCACGGAATGTCATCCACTCAACGGGTACCAGAGCTCCACGGAATGTTATCTAGGCAACGGGAAGCAGAGCACCACGGAATTTCATCTAGTCAACGGGAAACAGAGCTACATGGAATGTCATCTAGTCAACGGAAACCAGAGATCCACGGAATGTCATCTAGTCAACGGGAACCAGAGCTGCACAGAATGTCGTCTAGTCAACAGGAACCTGAGCTCCGCGGTATGTCATCTAGTTAACAGGAGCCAGAGCTCATCGGAATGTCATCCAGTCAATGGGAACCAGAGCTCCGCGGTATGTCATCTAGTCAACAGGAACCAGAGCTCCACGGAATGTCATCCAGTCAACGGGAACCAGAGTTCCACAGAATGTCATCTAGTCAACGGTAACCAGTGCTGCACGGAATGTCATCTAGTCAACAGGAACCTGAGCTCCGCGGAATGACATCTAGTCAACGGAAAACAGAGCTGCACGGAATGTCATCTAGTCAACGGGAACCAGAGCCCCATGCAATGTCATCTAGTCAACGGGAACCAGAGCTCAGCGGAATTTCATCTAGTAAGGAGAAGCAGAGCTCCACGGAATGTCATCCAGTCAACGAGAAGCAGAGCACCGCGGAATGTCATCTAGTCAACGGGAACCAGAGCTACATGGAATATCATCCAGTCAACGGGAACCAGAGTTCCACGGAATATCATCTGGTCAACAGCAACCAGAGCTCCGCGGAATGTCATCCACTGAAGGGGAGCCAGAGCTCCACGGAATGTCATCTAGTCAACAGGAAGCAGAGTTCCACGGAATGCCATCTAGTCAACGGGAAGCAGAGCTCAACAGAATGTCATCTGATCAACAGAAACCAGAGCTCCGCGGAATGTCATCTAGTCAACGGGAACCAGAGCTCCACGGAATGTCATCCAGTCAATAGGAACCAGAGTTCCACGGAATGTCATCTAGTCAACGGGAACCAGAGCTCCACGGAATGTCATCCAGTCAATAGGAACCAGAGTTCCACGGAATGTCATCTAGTCAACGGAAACCAGAGCTGCACGGAATGTCATCTAGTCAACGGGAACCAGAGCTGCACGGAATGTCATCTACTCAACAGGAACATGAGCTCCACGGATTGTCGTCTGGTCAACGGGAACCAGAGTTCCACAGAATGTCATCTAGTCAACGGGAAGCAGAGCTTCATGGAATCTCATCCAGTCAACGGGAACCAGAGTTCCGCACAACGTCATCCAATCAACGGGAACCAGATTTCCACAGAAGGTCATCTAGACAACGGAAAGCAGAGCTCCACGTGCTGTCAGACAGTCAACCTCGAGCCAGAGTTCCACGGAATGTCATCTAATCAACGGGAAGCAGAGCTCCACGCAATGTCATCTAGTCAACGATAACCTGAGCTCCACGGAATGTCATCTGGTCAACGGACCAGAGCTCCACGGAATGTCATCCTGTCAACGGAAACCAGAGCTCTATGGGATGTCATCCAGTGAAAGGGAACCAGAGTTCCACAGAATGTCATCTAGACAACGGGAACAAGAGCTGCACGGAATGTGATCCAGTCAACGGGAGCCAGAGTTCCACAGAATGTCATCTAGTGAACGGGAAGCAGAGCTCCACGGAATGTCATCCAGTCAACGGGAGCCAGATTTTCACGGACTGTCATTTGGTCAACAGCAACCAGAGCTCCGGGAAATTTCATACAGTCCACGGGAACCGTAGCTCCACGGAATGTCATCTAGTCAACGGGAACCTGAGTTCCACAGAATTTGACCTAGTCAACGGGAACCAGAGCTCTGCGGAATGTCATCTACTCAACGGGAACTAGAGCTCCGCGGAATGACATCTAGTCAACGGGAACCAGAGTTGCACAGAATGTCATCTAGTCAACGGGAAGCAGAGCTCAGCGGAATGTCATCCAGTCAACGGGAACCAAAACTCCATGGAATGTCATCTAGTCAACGGGAGCCAGAGCTCTGCGGAATGTCATCTAGTCAACGGTAATCAGCGTTCCGCAGTATGTCATCTAGTCAACGGGAACCAGAGTTCCACAGAATGTCATCTAGACAACGGGAACAAGAGCTCTGCGGAATGTCATTTATTCAACGGGAACCAGAGCTCCACGGAATGTCATCCACTCAACGGGTACCAGAGCTCCACGGAATGTTATCTAGGCAACGGGAAGCAGAGCACCACGGAATTTCATCTAGTCAACGGGAAACAGAGCTACATGGAATGTCATCTAGTCAACGGAAACCAGAGATCCACGGAATGTCATCTAGTCAACGGGAACCAGAGCTGCACAGAATGTCGTCTAGTCAACAGGAACCTGAGCTCCGCGGTATGTCATCTAGTTAACAGGAGCCAGAGCTCATCGGAATGTCATCCAGTCAATGGGAACCAGAGCTCCGCGGTATGTCATCTAGTCAACAGGAACCAGAGCTCCACGGAATGTCATCCAGTCAACGGGAACCAGAGTTCCACAGAATGTCATCTAGTCAACGGTAACCAGAGCTGCACGGAATGTCATCTAGTCAACAGGAACCTGAGCTCCGCGGAATGACATCTAGTCAACGGAAAACAGAGCTGCACGGAATGTCATCTAGTCAACGGGAACCAGAGCCCCATGCAATGTCATCTAGTCAACGGGAACCAGAGCTCAGCGGAATTTCATCTAGTAAGGAGAAGCAGAGCTCCACGGAATGTCATCCAGTCAACGAGAAGCAGAGCACCGCGGAATGTCATCTAGTCAACGGGAACCAGAGCTACATGGAATATCATCCAGTCAACGGGAACCAGAGTTCCACGGAATATCATCTGGTCAACAGCAACCAGAGCTCCGCGGAATGTCATCCACTGAAGGGGAGCCAGAGCTCCACGGAATGTCATCTGATAAACGGGAACCAGAGCCCCATGCAATGTCATCTAGTCAACGGGAACCAGAGCTCAGCGGAATTTCATCTAGTAAGGAGAAGCAGAGCTCCACGGAATGTCATCCAGTCAACGGGAACCAGAGCTACATGGAATATCATCCAGTGAACGGGAACCGGAGCTCCACCGAATGTCCTCTGGTCAACGGGAACCAGAGCTCCACGGAATGTCATCCAGTCAACGGGAACCAGAGCTACACGAAATGTCATCCAGTCAACGAAAAACAGAGCTGCACGGAATGTCATCTAGTCAACGGGAAACAGAGCCCCACGCAATGTCATCTAGTCAAAGGGCACCAGAACTCCGCGGAATTTCATCTAGTCAACGGGAACCAGAGCTGCACGGAATGTCATCTACTCAACAGGAACCTGAGCTCCACGGAATGTCGTCTAGTCAACGGGAACCAGAGTTCAACAGAATGTCATCTAGTCAAAGGGAAGCAGAGCTACATGGAATCTCATCCAGACAACGGAAACCAGAGTTCCGCACAACGTCATCCAGTCACCGGAAACCAGATTTCCACAGAATGTCATCTAGACAACGGAAGGCAGAGCTCCACGTGCTGTCAGACAGACAACGGGAACCAGAGTTCCACGGAATGTCATCTAATCAACGGGAAGCAGAGCTCCACGGAATGTCATCCACTCAACGGGAACCAGAGCTCCATGGGATGTCATCCAGTGAAAGGGAACCAGAGTTCCACAGAATGTCATCTAGAGAACGGGAACCAGAGCTGCACGGAATGTGATCCAGTCAACGGGAGCCAGGAGTTCCACGGAATGTCATCTAGTCAAACGGGAAGCAGAGCTCCACGGAATGTCATCCAGTCAACGGGAGCCAGATTTCCACGGACTGTCATCTGGTCAACAGCAACCAGAGCTCCGCGGAATGTCATCCAGTCCACGGGAACAGTAGCTCCACGGAATGTCATCCAGTCAACGGGAACCAGAACCCCACGCAATGTCATCCAGTCAACGGGCACCAGAGCTCCGCGGAATGTCATCTAGTCAACGGGAACCAGAGCTCCACAGAATGTCATCTACTCAACGGGAACCACAGCCCCACTCAATAACATCCAGTCAATGGGAACCAGAGCTCCACGGAATGTCATCTAGTCAACAGGAAGCAGAGTTCCACGGAATGTCATCTAGTCAACGGGAAGCAGAGCTCAACAGAATGTCATCTGATCAACAGAAACCAGAGCTCCGCAGAATGTCATCTAGTCAACGGGAACCAGAGGTCCACGGAATGTCATCAGGTCAATGGGAACCAGAGATCCACGGAATGTCATCTAGTCAACGGCCACCAGGGCTCCGCGGAATGTCATCTAGTCAACGGAAACCAGAGCTGAACGGAATGCCATCTAGTCAACGGGAACCAGAGCTCCACGGAATGTCATCCAGTCAATGGGAACCAGAGCTCCACGGATGTCATCTGATCAACAGGAATCAGAGCTCCGCGGAATGTCATCTAGTCAACGGGAAACAGAGCTCCGTGCAATGTCATCTAGTCAACGGAAAGCAGATCTCAGCGGAATGTCATCCAGTTAACGGGAAGCGGAGCTCCATGGAATGTCATCTCGTCAACGGGAACCAGAGCTCCACTGAATGTCATCTAGTCAACGGGAACGAGAGTTCCACGGAATATCATTTGGTGAACAGCAACCAGAGCTCCGCGGAATGTCATCCAGTCAACGGGAACCAGATCTCCACGAAATGTCATCCAGTCAACGAAAAACAGAGCTGCACGGAATGTCATCTAGTCAACGGGAAACAGAGCCCCACGCAATGTCATCTAGTCAAGGGGCACCAGAACTCCGCGGAATTTCATCTAGTCAACGGGAACCAGAGCTCCACGGAATGTCATCTACTCAACGGGAACCAGAGCCCCACTCAATGACATCCAGTCAATGGGAACCAGAGTTCCACGGAATGTCATCTAGTCAACGGGAACCTGAGCTCCACGGAATGTCATCTCGTCAACGGGAAGCAGAGCTCAACAGAATGTCATCTGATCAACAGAAACCAGAGCTCCGCAGAATGTCATCTGGTCAACGGGAACCAGAGGTCAACGGAATGTCATCAGGTCAATGGGAACCAGAGATCCATGGAATGTCATCTAGTCAACGGCAACCAGAGCTCCGAGGAATGTCATCTAGTCAACGTGAACCAGAGTTCCGCACAACGTGACCTAGTCAACGGGAGCCAGAGCTCTGCGGAAAGTCATCTATTCAACGGGAACTAGAGCTCCGTGGAATGTCATCTAGTCAACGGGAACCAGAGTTGCACAGAATGTCATCTAGTCAACGGGAAGCAGAGCTCCGCGGAATGTCATCTAATCAACGGAAACCTGAGTTCCACGGAATGTCATCTAGTCAACGGGAACCAGAGCTCCGCGGAATGTCATCCAGTCAACGGGAACCAAAGCTCCATGGAATGTCATCTAGTCAACGGGAACCAGAGCTCTGCGGAATGTCATCTGGTCAACGGGAATCAGCGTTCTGCGGTATGTCATCTAGTCAACGGGAACCAGAGTTCCACAGAATGTCATGTAGACAACGGGAACAAGAGCTCTGCGGAATGTCATTTATTCAACGGGAACCAGAGCTCCACGGAATGTCATCCAGTCAATGGGAACCAGAGCTACACGGATGTCATCTGATCAACAGGAATCAGAGCTCCGCGGAATGTCATCTAGTCAACGGGAAGCAGAGCTCCATGGAATGTCATCTAGTCAATGGAAAGCGGAGCTCCGCGGCATGTCATCTAGTCAACGGGAACCAGAGCTCCACTGAATGTCATCTAGTCAACGTGAACCAGAGTTCCACGGAATATCATTTGGTCAACAGCAACCAGGGCTCCGCGGAATGTCATCTATTCAACGGGAACCAGATCTCCGCGGAATGTAATCTAGTCAACGTAAACCTGTGCTGCCCAGAATGTCATCCAGTCAACGGCAGCCAGGGCTCCACGGAATGTCATCTTATCAACAGGAAGCAGAGCTCCGTGGAATTTCATCTAGTTAACGGGAAGCAGAGCACCACGGAATGTCATCTAGTCACGGAACCAGAGCCCCACGCAATGTCATCCAGTCAACGGGAACCAGAGCTCCACAGAATGTCATCTGATCAACAGGAAGCAGAGCTCCGTGGAATGTCACCTTGTCAACAGGAACCTGAGCTGCACCGAATGTCATCCAGTCAACGGGAACCAGAGCTCCACGGAATGTCATCCAGTGATTGGGAACCAGTGCTCCGCGGAATATCATCTAGTTAATGGGAAGTGGAGCTCAACGGAATATCATCTAGTCAACGGGAAGCGGAGCTCCACGGAATGTCATCTGGTCAACAGTAACCAGAGCTCCGCAGAATGTCATCTAATCAACGGGAAGCAGAGCTCCACGGGATGTCATCCAGTCAACGGAAACCAGAGCTCCACGGAATGTAATCTGGTCAACAGCAACCAGAGCTCCACGGAATGTCATCCAGTCAACGGAAAACAGAGCTGCATGGAATGTCATCTAGTCAACGGGAACCAGATCCCCACGCAATGTCATCTAGTCAACGGGAAGCAGAGCTCCACGGAATGTCACCTGTTCAACAGGAACCAAGATCCGCGGAATGTCATCTAGTCAACGGGAAACAGAGATCCACGGAATGTCATCTAGTCAACGGGATGCAGAGCTCCACGTGCTGTCATGCAGTCAACGGGAACCAGAGTTCCACGGAATGTCATCTAGTCAACGGATCCAGAGCTCCACGGAATGTCATCCAGTCAACGGGAACCAGAGCTCCACGGAATGTCATCTAGTCAACGGGATGCAGAGCTCCACGGAATGTCATCTAGTCAACGAGAAACAGAGATCCACGGAATGTCATCTAGTCAACGGGATGCAGAGCTCCACCTGCTGTCATGCAGTCAACGGGAACCAGAGTTCCACGGAATGTCATCTAGTCAACGGAACCAGAGCTCCACGGAATGTCATCCAGTCAACGGGAACCAGAAATCCACAGAATGTCATCTAGTCAACGGAAAACAGAGGTGCACGGAATGTCATCTAGTCAACGGGAGCCAGAGCCCCACGCAATGTCATCTAGTCAACGGAAACCAAAGCTCCACGGAATGTCATCTAGTCAACGGGAACCAGAGCTCAGCGGAATGTCATCTAGTTAACGGGAAGCAGAGCTCAATGGAATGTCATCTAGTCAACGGGAACCAGAGCTCCACGGAATGTCATCTTGGCAACAGAACCAGAGCTCCACGGAATGTTATCCAGTCAATGGGAACCAGAGCTCCACGGAGTGTTATCCAGTCAATGGGAACCAGAGCTCCACTTAATATCATCTTGTCAACGGGAACCAGTGTTGCACAGAATGTCATCTATTCAACGGGAACCAGATCTCCGCGGAACGTAATCTAGTCAACGTAAACCTGTGCTGCCCAGAATGTCATCCAGTCAACGGCAGCCAGGGCTCCACGGAATGTCATCTTATCAACAGGAAGCAGAGCTCCGTGGAATTTCATCTAGTTAACGGGAAGCAGAGCACCACGGAATGTCATCTAGTCACGGAACCAGAGCCCCACGCAATGTCATCCAGTCAACGGGAACCAGAGCTCCACAGAATGTCATCTGATCAACAGGAACCAGAGCTCCGTGGAATGTCACCTTGTCAACAGGAACCTGAGCTGCACCGAATGTCATCCAGTCAACGGGAACCAGAGCTCCACGGAATGTCATCCAGTGATTGGGAACCAGTACTCCGCGGAATGTCATCTAGTTAATGGGAAGTGGAGCTCAACGGAATATCATCTAGTCAACGGGAAGCAGAGCTCCACGGAATGTCATCTGGTCAACAGTAACCAGAGGTCCGCGGAATGTCATCTAGTCAACGGGAATCAGAGCTCCACGGAATGTCATCCAGTCAATGGGAACCAGAGCTCCGCAGAATGCTATCTAATCAACGGGAAGCAGAGCTCCACGGGATGTCATCCAGTCAACGGAAACCAGAGTTCCACGGAGTGTAACCTGGTCAACAGCAACCAGAGCTCCACGGAATGTCATCCAGTCAACGGAAAACAGAGCTGCATGGAATGTCATCTAGTGAACGGGAACCAGATCCCCACGCAATGTCATCTAGTCAACGGAAACCAGAGCTCTGCGGAATGTCATCTAGTCAAAGGGAACCAGAGCTCAGCGGAATGTCATCTAGTTAACGGGAAGCAGAGCTCCACGGAATGTCATCTGATCAACTGGAACCAGAGATCCTCGGAATGACATCTAGTCAACATGAACCAGCGCTCCCCGGAATGTCATCCTGTCAACGGGAACCACAGCTCCACGGAATGTCTTCTAGTCAACGGGAAGCAGAGCCCCACGCAATGTCATCTAGTCAACAGGAACCAGAGCTCCGCGGAATGTCATCTTGACAACAGGAACCTGAGCTCCACGGAATGTCACCCAGCCAATGGGACCCAGAGCTCCGCGGAATGTCATCAGGTCAACGGGAACCAGAGCTCCGCGGAATGTCATCTAGTCAACGGGAACCAGAGCTCCGCGGAATGTCATCTAGTTAACGGGAAGCAGAGCTCCACGGAATGTCACCTGTTCAACAGGAACCAAGATCCGCGGAATGTCATCTAGTCAACGGGAAACAGAGATCCACGGAATGTCATCTAGTCAACGGGAACCAGTGCTCCGCGGATTGTCATCTAGTCAACGGGAAGCAGAGCTCCACAGAATGTCATCTAGTCAACGGGAAGCAGAGCTCCACGTGCTGTCATGCAGTCAACGGGAACCAGAGTTCCTCGGAATGTCATCTAGACAACGGAACCAGAGCTCCACGGAATGTCATCCAGTCAACGTGAACCAGAGCTCCACGGAATGTCATCTAGTCAACGGGAACCAGGGCTCCACGATATGTCATCCAGTCAACGGGATCCAGAGCTGCATGGAATGTCATCTAGTCAACGGGAACCAGATCCCCACGCAATTTCATCTACCCTACAGAAACCAGAGCACCGCGGAATGTCATCTAGTCAACGGGAACCAGAGCTCCACGGATTGTCATCTGGTCAACGGGAACCAGAGCCCCACGCAATGTTATCTAGTCCACGGAAGCCAGAGCTCCGCAGAATCTCATCTGGTCAACGGGAACCAGAGCTCCACGGGCTGACATCCAGTCAACGGGATCCAGAGTTCCACAGAATGTCAGAGAGTTAACGGGAACCAGAGTTCCACGGAATGTAATCTGGTCAACAGCAACCAGAGCTCCGCGGAATGTCATCAAGTCAACGGAAAACAGAGCTGCATGGAATGTCATCTAGTCAACGGGAACCAGAACCCCACGCAATGTCATCTAGTCAACGGAAACCACAGCTCTGCGGAATGTCATCTAGTCAAAGGGAACCAGAGCTCGACGGAATGTCATCTAGTCAATGGAACCAGACCTCCATGGAATGTCATCCAGTTAATGGGAACCAGAGCTCCATGGAATGTCATCTGATCAACTGGAACCAGAGATCCTCGGAATGACATCTAGTCAACATGAACCAGAGCTCTGCGGAATGTCATCCACTCAACAGGAATCAGAGCTGCACGGAATGTCATCTAGTCAACGGGAACAAGATCTCCGTAGAATGTCATCTAGTTAACGGGAAGCAGAGCTCCACAGAATGTCATCCAGTCAACGGGAACAAGATCTCCGTAGAATGTCATCTAGTTAACGGGAACCAGAGTTCCACAGAATGTCATCTGATCAACGGGAACCAGAGCTCCGCGGAATGTCATCCAGTCCACAGGAACCAGAGCTCAGCGTAATGTCATCTAGTCAACGGAAAACAGAGGTGCACGGAATGTCATCTAGTCAACGGGAACCTGAGCCCCACGCAATGTCATCTCGTCAACGGAAACCAGAACTCCACGGAATGACATCTAGTCAACGGGAACCAGAGCTCAGCGGAATGTCATCGAGTTAAAGGGAAGCAGAGCTCAATAGAATGTCATCTAGTCAACGGGAACCAGAGTTCCACGGAATGTAATCTGGTCAACAGCAACCAGAGCTCCGCGGAATGTCATCAAGTCAACGGAAAACAGAGCTGCATGGAATGTCATCTAGTCAACGGGAACCAGAACCCCACGCAATGTCATCTAGTCAACGGAAACCACAGCTCTGCGGAATGTCATCTAGTCAAAGGGAACCAGAGCTCGACGGAATGTCATCTAGTCAATGGAACCAGACCTCCATGGAATGTCATCCAGTTAATGGGAACCAGAGCTCCATGGAATGTCATCTGATCAACTGGAACCAGAGATCCTCGGAATGACATCTAGTCAACATGAACCAGAGCTCTGCGGAATATCATCTAGTCAACGGGAACCAGAGCTCTGTGGAATGTCATCCACTCAACAGGAATCAGAGCTGCACGGAATGTCATCTAGTCAACGGGAACAAGATCTCCGTAGAATGTCATCTAGTTAACGGGAAGCAGAGCTCCACAGAATGTCATCCAGTCAACGGGAACAAGATCTCCGTAGAATGTCATCTAGTTAACGGGAACCAGAGTTCCACAGAATGTCATCTGATCAACGGGAACCAGAGCTCCGCGGAATGTCATCCAGTCCACAGGAACCAGAGCTCAGCGTAATGTCATCTAGTCAACGGAAAAGAGGTGCACGGAATGTCATCTAGTCAACGGGAACCTGAGCCCCACGCAATGTCATCTCGTCAACGGAAACCAGAACTCCACGGAATGACATCTAGTCAACGGGAACCAGAGCTCAGCGGAATGTCATCGAGTTAAAGGGAAGCAGAGCTCAATAGAATGTCATCTAGTCAACGGGAACCAGAGCTCCACTAATGTCATCTTGTCAACAGAAACAGAGCTTCACGGAATGTTATCCAGTCAATGGGAACCAGAGCTCCACTTAAGATCATCTTGTCAACGGGAACCAGATTTGCACAGAATATCATCTATTCAACGGGAACCAGATCTCCACGGAACGTCATCTACTCAACGTAAACCTGTGCTGCTCAGAATGTCATCCAGTCAACGGGAGCCAGGGCTCCACGGAATGTCATCTGATCAACAGGAACCAGAGCTCCGTGGAATTTCATCTAGTTAACGGGAATCAGAGCTCCACGGAATGTCATCTAGTCAACGGGAACAAGAGCTCCGTAGAATGTCATCTAGTTAACGGGAAGCAGAGCTCCACGGAATGTCATCTAGTCAACGGGAACCAGAGTTCCACAGAATGTCATCTGATCAACGGGAACCAGCGCTCCGCGGAATGTCATCCAGTCAAAAGGAACCAGAGCTCAGCGGAATGTCATCTAGTCAACGGAAAACAGAGGTGCACGGAATGTCATCTAGTCAACGGGAACCAGAGCTCCACGCAATGTCATCTAGTCAACGGAAACCAGAGCTCCGTAGAATGTGATCTAGTTAACGGGAAGCAGAGCTCCACGGAATGTCATCTAGTCAACGGGAACCAGAGCTCCGTGGAATGTCACCATGTCAACAGGAACCTGAGCTGCACCGAATGTCATCCAGTCAACGGGAACCAGAGCTCCACGGAATGTCATCCAGTGATTGGGAACCAGTGCTCCGCGGAATGTCATCTAGTTAATGGGAAGTGGAGCTCAACGGAATATCATCTAGTCAACGGGAAGCAGAGCTCCACGGAATGTCATCTAGTCAACAGTAACCAGAGGTCCGCGAAATGTCATCTAGTCATCGGGAATCAGAGCTCCACGGAATGTCATCCAGTCAATGGGAACCAGAGCTCCGCAGAATGACATCCAATCAACGGGAAGCAGAGCTCTGCGGAATGTCATCTAGTCAAAGGGAACCAGAGCTCAGCGGAATGTCATCTAGTCAACGGGAACCAGAGCTCGACGGAATGTCATCTAGTCAATGGAACCAGAGCTCCACGGAATGTCATCCAGTTAATGGGAACCAGAGCTCCGCTTAATGTCATCCTGGCAACGGGAACCAGAGTTGCACAGAATGCCATCTAGTCAACGGGAACCAGGGCTCCGCAGAATGTCATCTAGTCATCGGGAACCAGAGCACCGCAGAATGTCATCTAGTTAACGGGAACCAGAGCTCCATGGAATGTCATCTGATCAACTGGAACCAGAGATCCTCGGAATGACATCTAGTCAACATGAACCAGAGCTCCGCGAAATATCATCTAGTCAATGGGAATCAGAGCTCTGTGGAATGTCATCCACTCAACGGGAATCAGAGCTCCACGGAATGTCATCTAGTCAACGGGAACAAGAGCTCCGTAGAATTTCATCTAGTTAACGGGAAGCAGAGCTCCATGGAATGTCATCTAGTCAACGGGAACCAGAGCTCCACGGAATTTCATCTAGTCAACGGAAACCAAAGCTGCACGGAATGTCATCTGCTCAACGGGAACCAGAGCCCCACGCAATGTTATCTAATCCACGGAAGCCAGAGCTCCGCAGAATGTCATCTGGTCAACGGGAACCAGAGCTCCACCGGCTGACATCCAGTCAACGGGATCCAGAGTTCCACAGAATGTCAGCTAGTCAACGGGAACCAGAGCTCCACGGAATGTCATACAGTGATTGGGAACCAGTGCTCCGCGGAATGTCATCTAGTTAATGGGAAGTGGAGCTCAACGGAATATCATCTAGTCAACGGGAAGCAGCGCTCCACGAAATGTCATCTGGTCAACAGTAACCAGAGGTCCGCGGAATGTCATCTAGTCAACGGGAATCAGAGCTCCACGGAATGTCATCCAGTCAATGCGAACCAGAGCTCCGCAGAATGTCATCTAATCAACGGGAAGCAGAGCTCCACGGGATGTCATCTAGTCAACGGAAACCAGAGCTCCACGGAATGTAATCTGGTCAACAGCAACCAGAGCTCCACGGAATGTCATCCAGTCAACGGAAAACAGAGCTGCATGGAATGTCATCTAGTCAACGGGAACCAGATCCCCACGCAATGTCATCTAGTCAACGGGAACCAGAGCTCCACGGAATGTCATCTTGTCAACAGAACCAGAGCTCCACGGAATGTTATCCAGTCAATGGGAACCAGAGCTCCACTTAAGATCATCTTGTCAACGGGAACCAAAGTTGCACAGAATGTCATCTATTCAACGGGAACCAGATCTCCGCGGAACGTCATCTAGTCAACGTAAACCTGTGCTGCTCAGTTATGTCATCCAGTCAACGGGAGCCAGGGCTCCACGGAATGTCATCTGATCAACAGGAACCAGAGCTCAGTGGAATTTCATCTAGTTAACGGGAAGCAGAGCACCACGGAATGTCATCTAGTCAACGGGAAGCAGAGCTCCACGGAATGTCATTTGGTCAACAGTAACCAGAGGTCCGCGGAATGTCATCTAGTCAACGGGAATCAGAGCTCCACGGAATGTCATCTAGTCAACGGGAACAAGAGCACCGTAGAATGTCATCTAGTTAACGGGAAGCAGAGCTCCACGGAATGTCATCTAGTCAACGGGAACCAGAGTTCAGCGGAATGTCATCTAGTCAACGGAAAACAGAGGTGCACGGAATGTCATCTAGTCAACGGGAACCAGAGCCCCACGCAAAGTCATCTAGTCAACGGAAGCCAGAGCTCCACGGAATGTCATCTGGTCAACGGGAACCAGAGCTCAGCGGAATGTCATCTAGTTAACGGGAAGCAGAGCTCAATGGAATGTCATCTAGTCAACGGGAACCAGAGCTCCACGGAATGTCATCTTGGCAACAGAACCAGAGCTCCACGGAATGTTATCCAGTCAATGGGAACCAGAGCTCCACTTAATATCATCTTGTCAGCGGGAACCAGTGTTGCACAGAATGTCATCTATTCAATGGGAACCAGATCTCCACGGAACGTCATCTACTCAACGTAAACCTGTGCTGCTCAGAATGTCATCCAGTCAACGGGAGCCAGGGCTCCACGGAATGTCATCTGATCAACAGGAACCAGAGCTCCGTGGAATTTCATCTAGTTAACGGGAAGCAGAGCACCACGGAATGTCATCTCGTCAACGGGAAGCAAAGCTCCACGGAATGTCATCTGGTCAACAGTAACCAGAGGTCCGCGGAATGTCATCTAGTCAACGGGAATCAGAGCTCCACGGAATGTCATCTAGTCAACGGGAACAAGAGCTCCGTAGAATGTCATCTAGTTAACGGGAAGCAGAGCACCACGGAATGTCATCTAGTCACGGAACCAGAGCCCCACGCAATGTCATCCAGGTCAACGGCAACCAGAGCTCCACAGAATGTCATCTGATCAACAGGAACCAGAGCTCCGTGGAATGTCACCTTGTCAACAGGAACCTGAGCTGCACCGAATGTCATCCAGTCAACGGGAACCAGAGCTCCACGGAATGTCATCCAGTGATTGGGAACCAGTGCTCCGCGGAATGTCATCTAGTTAATGGGAAGTGGAGCTCAACGGAATATCATCTAGTCAACGGGAAGCAGAGCTCCACGGAATGTCATCCAGTCAACGGAAACCAGAGCTCCACGGCAAGTAATCTGGTCAACAGCAACCAGAGCTCCACGAAATGTTATCCAGTCAACGGAAAACAGAGCTGCATGGAATGTCATCTAGTGAACGGGAACCAGATCCCCACGCAATGTCATCTAGTCAACGGAAACCAGAGCTCTGCGGAATGTCATGTAGTCAAAGGGAACCAGAGCTCAGCGGAATGTCATCTAGTTAACGGGAAGCAGAGCTCCACGGAATGTCATCTAGTCAACGGGAACCAGACCTCGACGGAATATCATCTAGTCAATTGAACCAGAGCTTCCATGGAATGACATCCAGCTAATGGGAACCAGAGCTCCGCTTAATGTCATCCTGTCAACGGGAACCAGAGTTGCACAGAATGTCACTTAGTCAACGGGAACCAGAGCTCCGCGAAATGTCATCTAGTCATCGGGAACCAGAGCACCGCAGAATGTCATCCAGTCAACTGGAACCAGAGCTCCATGGAATGTCATCTGATCAACTGGAACCAGAGATCCTCGGAATGACATCTAGTCAACATGAACCAGCGCTCTGCGGAATGTCATCCAGTCAACAGGAACCAGAGCTGCGCAGAATGTCATCTGGTCAACGGGAACCAGAGCTCCACGGGCTGACATCCAGTCAACGGGATCCAGAGTTCCACAGAATGTCAGCTAGTCAACGGGAACCAGAGCTCCACGGAATGTCATCCAGTGATTGGGAACCAGTGCTCCGCGGAATATCATCTAGTTAATGGGAAGTGGAGCTCAACGGAATATCATCTAGTCAACGGGAAGCAGAGCTCCACGGAATGTCATCTGGTCAACAGTAACCAGAGGTCCACGGAATGTCATCTAGTCAACGGGAATCAGAGCTCCACGGGATGTCATCCAGTCAACGGAAACCAGAGCTCCACGGAATGTAATCTGGTCAACAGCAACCAGAGCTCCACGGAATGTCATCCAGTCAACGGAAAACAGAGCTGCATGGAATGTCATCTAGTCAACGGAACCAGATCCCCACGCAATGTCATCTAGTCAACGGAAACCAGAGCTCTGCGGAATGTCATCTAGTTAACGGGAAGCAGAGCTCCACGGAATGTCATCTAGTCAACGGGAACCAGAGCTCGACGGGATGTCATTCAGTCAATGGAACCAGAGCTCCACGGAATGTCATCCAGTTAATGGGAACCAGAGCTCCGCTTAATGTCATCCTGTCAACGGGAACCAGAGTTGCACAGAATGTCATCTAGTCAACGGGAACCAGATCCCCACGCAATTTCATCTACCCTACAGAAACCAGAGCACCGCGGAATGTCATCTAGTCAACGGGAACCAGAGCTCCACGGATTGTCATCTGGTCAACGGGAACCAGAGCCCCACGCAATGTTATCTAGTCCACGGAAGCCAGAGCTCCGCAGAATCTCATCTGGTCAACGGGAACCAGAGCTCCACGGGCTGACATCCAGTCAACGGGATCCAGAGTTCCACAGAATGTCAGAGAGTCAACGGGAACCAGAGTTCCACGGAATGTAATCTGGTCAACAGCAACCAGAGCTCCGCGGAATGTCATCAAGTCAACGGAAAACAGAGCTGCATGGAATGTCATCTAGTCAACGGGAACCAGAACCCCACGCAATGTCATCTAGTCAACGGAAACCACAGCTCTGCGGAATGTCATCTCGTCAAAGGGAACCAGAGCTCGACGGAATGTCATCTAGTCAATGGAACCAGACCTCCATGGAATGTCATCCAGTTAATGGGAACCAGAGCTCCATGGAATGTCATCTGATCAACTGGAACCAGAGATCTCGAATGACCATCTAGTCAACATGAACCAGAGCTCTGCGGAATATCATCTAGTCAACGGGAACCAGAGCTCTGTGGAATGTCATCCACTCAACAGGAATCAGAGCTGCACGGAATGTCATCTAGTCAACGGGAACAAGATCTCCGTAGAATGTCATCTAGTTAACGGGAAGCAGAGCTCCACAGAATGTCATCCAGTCAACGGGAACAAGATCTCCGTAGAATGTCATCTAGTTAACGGGAACCAGAGTTCCACAGAATGTCATCTGATCAACGGGAACCAGAGCTCCGCGGAATGTCATCCAGTCCACAGGAACCAGAGCTCAGCGTAATGTCATCCAGTCAACGGAAAACAGAGGTGCACGGAATGTCATCTAGTCAACGGGAACCTGAGCCCCACGCAATGTCATCTAGTCAACGGAAACCAGAGCTCCACGGAATGACATCTAGTCAACGGGAACCAGAGCTCAGCGGAATGTCATCGAGTTAAAGGGAAGCAGAGCTCAATAGAATGTCATCTAGTCAACGGGAACCAGAGCTCCACGGAATGTCATCTTGTCAACAGAAACAGAGCTTCACGGAATGTTATCCAGTCAATGGGAACCAGAGCTCCACTTAAGATCATCTTGTCAACGGGAACCAGATTTGCACAGAATGTCATCTATTCAACGGGAACCAGATCTCCACGGAACGTCATCTACTCAACGTAAACCTGTGCTGCTCAGAATGTCATCCAGTCAACGGGAGCCAGGGCTCCACGGAATGTCATCTGATCAACAGGAACCAGAGCTCCGTGGAATTTCATCTAGTTAACGGGAAGCAGAGCACCACGGAATGTCATCTCGTCAACGGGAAGCAAAGCTCCACGGAATGTCATCTGGTCAACAGTAACCAGAGGTCCGCGGAATGTCATCTAGTCAACGGGAGTCAGAGCTCCACGGAATGTCATCTAGTCAACGGGAACAAGAGCTCCGTAGAATGTCATCTAGTTAACGGGAAGCAGAGCTCCACGGAATGTCATCTAGTCAACGGGAACCAGAGTTCCACAGAATGTCATCTGATCAACGGGAACCAGAGCTCCACGCAATGTCATCTAGTCAACGGAAACCAGAGCTCCGTAGAATGTGATCTAGTTAACGGGAAGCAGAGCTCCACGGAATGTCATCTAGTCAACGGGAACCAGAGCTCCGTGGAATGTCACCTTGTCAACAGGAACCTGAGCTGCACCGAATGTCATCCAGTCAACGGGAACCAGAGCTCCACGGAATGTCATCCAGTGATTGGGAACCAGTGCTCCGCGGAATGTCATCTAGTTAATGGGAAGTGGAGCTCAACGGAATATCATCTAGTCAACGGGAAGCAGAGCTCCACGGAATGTCATCTAGTCAACAGTAACCACAGGTCCGCGAAATGTCATCTAGTCATCGGGAATCAGAGCTCCACGGAATGTCATCCAGTCAATGGGAACCAGAGCTCCGCAGAATGACATCCAATCAACGGGAACCAGAGTTGCACAGAATGCCATCTAGTCAACGGGAACCAGGGCTCCGCGGAATGTCATCTAGTCATCGGGAACCAGAGCACCGCAGAATGTCATCTAGTTAACGGGAACCAGAGCTCCATGGAATGTCATCTGA
The DNA here is from genome assembly GCF_030028105.1 of Mobula birostris. Classification (NCBI taxonomy): domain Eukaryota; kingdom Metazoa; phylum Chordata; class Chondrichthyes; order Myliobatiformes; family Myliobatidae; genus Mobula; species Mobula birostris. The sequence goes on from NC_092379.1 coordinate 72,700,531, forward strand.
TCAACTGGAACCAGAGATCCTCGGAATGACATCTAGTCAACATGAACCAGAGCTCCGCGGAATATCATCTAGTCAATGGGAATCAGAGCTCTGTGGAATGTCATCCACTCAACGGGAATCAGAGCTCCACGGAATGTCATCTAGTCAACGGAACAAGAGCTCCACGGAATTTCATCTAGTCAACGGAAACCAAAGCTGCACGGAATGTCATCTGCTCAACGGGAACCAGAGCCCCACGCAATGTTATCTAATCCACGGAAGCCAGAGCTCCGCAGAATGTCATCTGGTCAACGGGAACCAGAGCTCCACGGGCTGACATCCAGTCAACGGGATCCAGAGTTCCACAGAATGTCAGCTAGTCAACGGGAACCAGAGCTCCACGGAATGTCATACAGTGATTGGGAACCAGTGCTCCGCGGAATGTCATCTAGTTAATGGGAAGTGGAGCTCAACGGAATATCATCTAGTCAACGGGAAGCAGCGCTCCACGAAATGTCATCTGGTCAACAGTAACCAGAGGTCCGCGGAATGTCATCTAGTCAACGGGAATCAGAGCTCCACGGAATGTCATCCAGTCAATGCGAACCAGAGCTCCGCAGAATGTCATCTAATCAACGGGAAGCAGAGCTCCACGGGATGTCATCTAGTCAACGGAAACCAGAGCTCCACGGAATGTAATCTGGTCAACGGGAACCAGATCCCCACGCAATGTCATCTAGTCAACGGGAACCAGAGCTCCACGGAATGTCATCTTGTCAACAGAACCAGAGCTCCACGGAATGTTATCCAGTCAATGGAACCAGAGCTCCACTTAAGATCATCTTGTCAACGGGAACCAAAGTTGCACAGAATGTCATCTATTCAACGGAACCAGATCTCCGCGGAACGTCATCTAGTCAACGTAAACCTGTGCTGCTCAGTTATGTCATCCAGTCAACGGGAGCCAGGGCTCCACGGAATGTCATCTGATCAACAGGAACCAGAGCTCAGTGGAATTTCATCTAGTTAACGGGAAGCAGAGCACCACGGAATGTCATCTAGTCAACGGGAAGCAGAGCTCCACGGAATGTCATCTGGTCAACAGTAACCAGAGGTCCGCGGAATGTCATCTAGTCAACGGGAATCAGAGCTCCACGGAATGTCATCTAGTCAACGGGAACAAGAGCTCCGTAGAATGTCATCTAGTTAACGGAAGCAGAGCTCCACGGAATGTCATCTAGTCAACGGGAACCAGAGTTCAGCGGAATGTCATCTAGTCAACGGAAAACAGAGGTGCACGGAATGTCATCTAGTCAACGGGAACCAGAGCTCAGCGGAATGTCATCTAGTTAACGGGAAGCAGAGCTCAATGGAATGTCATCTAGTCAACGGGAACCAGAGCTCCACGGAATGTCATCTTGGCAACAGAACCAGAGCTCCACGGAATGTTATCCAGTCAATGGGAACCAGAGCTCCCACTTAATATCATCTTGTCAGCGGGAACCAGTGTTGCACAGAATGTCATTTATTCAACGGGAACCAGATCTCCGCGGAATGTAATCTAGTCAACGTAAACCTGTGCTGCCCAGAATGTCATCCAGTCAACGGCAGCCAGGGCTCCACGGAATGTCATCTTATCAACAGGAAGCAGAGCTCCGTGGAATTTCATCTAGTCATCGGGAACCAGAGCTCCGCAGAATGTCATCCAGTCAACGGGAACCAGAGCTCCATGGAATGTCATCTGATCAACTGGAACCAGAGATCCTCGGAATGACATCTAGTCAACATGAACCAGAGCTCTGCGGAATATCATCTAGTCAACGGGAACCAGAGCTCTGTGGAATGTCATCCACTCAACAGGAATCAGAGCTGCACGGAATGTCATCTAGTCAACGGGAACAAGAACTCCGTAGAATGTCATCTAGTTAACGGGAAGCAGAGCTCCACGGAATGTCATCTAGTCAACGGGAAACAGAGTTCCACAGAATGTCATCTGATCAACGGGAACCAGAGCTCTGCGGAATGTCATCCAGTCCACAGGAACCAGAGTTCAGCGTAATGTCATCTAGTCAACGGAAACCAGAGCCCCACGCAATGTCATCTAGTCAACGGAAACCAGAGCTCCACGGAATGTCATCTAGTCAACGGGAACCAGAGCTCAGCGGAATGTCATCGAGTTAACGGGAAGCAGAGCTCAATGGAATGTCATCTAGTCAACGGGAACCAGAGCTCCACGGAATGTCATCTTGTCAACAGAACCAGAGCTCCACGGAATGTTATCCAGTCAATGGGAACCAGAGCTCCACTTAAGATCATCTTGTCAACGGGAACCAGAGTTGCACAGAATGTCATCTATTCAACGGGAACCAGATCTCCACGGAACGTCATCTAGTCAACGTAAACCTGTGCTGCTCAGAATGTCATCCACTCAACGGGAACCAGAGCTCCACGGGCTGACATCCAGTCAACGGGATCCAGAGTTCCACAGAATGTCAGCGAGTCAACGGGAACCAGAGTTCCACGGAATGTAATCTGGTCAACAGCAACCAGAGCTCCACGGAATGTCATCAAGTCAACGGAAAACAGAGCTGCATGGAATGTCATCTAGTCAACGGGAACCAGAACCCCACGCAATGTCATCTAGTCAACGGAAACCAGAGCTCTGCGGAATGTCATCTAGTCAAAGGGAAACAGAGCTCGACGGAATGCCATCTAGTCAATGGAACCAGAACTCCACGGAATGTCACCCAGTCAATGGGAACCAGAGCTCCGCGGAATGTCATCTGATCAACTGGAAACAGAGATCCTCGGAATGACATCTAGTCAACATGAACCAGAGCTCTGCGGAATATCATCTCGTCAACGGGAACCAGAGCTCTGTGGAATGTCATCCACTCAACAGGAATCAGTGCTGCACGGAATGTCATCTAGTCAACGGGAACAAGAGCTCCGTAGAATGTCATCTAGTTAACGGGAAGCAGAGCTCCACAGAATGTCTTCCAGTCAACGGGAACAAGAGCTCCGTAGAATGTCATCTAGTTAACGTGAAGCAGAGCTCCACGGAATGTCATCTAGTCAACGGAAACCAGAGCTCCACGGAATGTCATCTAGTCAACGGGAACCAGAGTTCCACAGAATGTCATCTGATGAACGGGAACCAGAGCTCCGCGGAATGTCATCCAGTCCACAGGAACCAGAGCTCAAGGTAATGTCATCTAGTCAACGGAAAACAGAGTTGCACGGAATGTCATCTAGTCAACGGGAACCAGAGCCCCACGCAATGTCATCTAGTCAACGGAAACCAGAGCTCCACGGAATGTCATCTAGTCAACGGGAACCAGAGCTCAGCGGAATGTCATCGAGTTAACGGGAAGCAAAGCTCAATGGAATGTCATCCAGACAAGGGGAACCAGAGCTCCACGGAATGTCATCTTGTCAACAGAACCAGAGCTCCACGGAATGTTATCCAGTCAATGGGAACCAGAACTCCACTTAAGATCATCTTGTCAACGGGAAACAGAGTTGCACAGAATGTCATCTATTCAACGGGAACCAGATCTCCACGGAACGTCATCTAGTCAACGTAAACCTGTGCTGCTCAGAATGTCATCCAGTCAACGGGAGCCAGGGCTCCACGGAATGTCATCTGATCAACAGGAACCAGAGCTCCGTGGAATTTCATCTAGTTAACGGGAAGCAGAGCACCACGGAATGTCATCTAGTCAACGGGAATCAGAGCTCCACGGAATGTCATCTAGTCACGGAACCAGAGCCCCACGCAATGTCATCCAGTCAACGGGAACCAGAGCTCCACAGAATGTCATCTGATCAACAGGAACCAGAGCTCCGTAGAATGTCACCTTGTCAACAGGAACCTGAGCTGCACCGAATGTCATCCAGTCAACGGGAACCAGAGCTCCACGGAATGTCATCCAGTGATTGGGAACCAGTGCTCCGCAGAATGTCATCTTGTTAATGGGAAGTGGAGCTCAACGGAATATCATCTAGTCAACGGGAAGCAGAGCACCACGGAATGTCATCTAGTCAACAGTAACCAGAGGTCCGCGAAATGTCATCTAGTCAACGGGAATCAGAGCTCCACGGAATGTCATCCAGTCAATGGGAACCAGAGCTCCGCAGAATGTTATCTAATCAACGGGAAGCAGAGCTCTGCGGAATGTCATGTAGTCAAAGGGAACCAGAGCTCCACGGAATGTCATCTAGTCAACAGTAACCAGAGGTCCGCGAAATGTCATCTAGTCAACGAGAATCAGAGCTCCACGGAATGTCATCCAGTCAATGGGAACCAGAGCTCCGCAGAATGTCATCTAATCAACGGGAAGCAGAGCTCTGCGAAATGTCATCTAGTCAAAGGTAACCAGAGCTCAGTGGAATGTCATCTAGTTAACGGGAAGCAGAGCTCCACGGAATGTCATCTAGTCAATGGAACCAGAGCTCCACGGAGTGTCATCCAGTTAATGGGAACCAGAGCTCCGCTTAATGTCATCCTGTCAACGGGAACCAGAGTTGCACAGAATGTCATCTAGTCAACGGGAACCAGAGCTCCGCGGAATGTCATCTGGTCATCGGGAACCAGAGCACCGCAGAATGTCATCCAGTCAACGGGAACCAGAGCTCCATGGAATGTCATCTGATCAACTGGAACCAGAGATCCTCGGAATGACATCTAGTCAACATGAACCAGAGCTCCGCGGAATATCATCTAGTCAATGGGAATCAGAGCTCTGTGGAATGTCATCCACTCAACGGGAATCAGAGCTCCACGGAATGTCATCTAGTCAACGGGAACAAGAGCTCCGTAGAATGTCATCTGGTTAACGGGAAGCAATGTCATCTAGTCAACGGGAACCAGAGCTCCGCGGAATGTCATCTAGTCAACGGGAACCAGAGCTCCACGGAATTTCATCTAGTCAACGGAAACCAAAGCTGCACGGAATGTCATCTGGTCAACGGGAACCAGAGCCCCACGCAATGTTATCTAGTCCACGGAAGCCAGAGCTCCACGGGCTGACATCCAGTCAACGGGATCCAGAGTTCCACAGAATGTCAGCTAGTCAACGGGAACCAGAGTTCCACGGAATGTAATCTGGTCAACAGCAACCAGAGCTCCGTAGAATGTCATCTAGTCAACGGGAACCAGAGTTGCACAGAATGTCATCTAGTCAACGGGAACCAGAGCTCGACGGAATGTCATCTAGTCAATGGAACCAGAGCTCCATGGAATGTCATCCAGTTAATGGGAACCAGAGCTCCGCTTAAGGTCATCCTGTCAACGGGAACCAGAGTTGCACAGAATGTCATCTAGTCAACGGGAACCAGAGCTCCGCGGAATGTCATCTAGTCATCGGGAACCAGAGTTCCGCAGAATGTCATCCAGTCAACGGGAACCAGAGCTCCATGGAATGTCATCTGATCAACTGGAACCAGAGATCCTCGGAATGACATCTAGTCAACATGAACCAGAGCTCTGCGGAATATCATCTAGTCAACGGGAACCAGAGTTCCACAGAATGTCATCTGATCAACGGGAACCAGAGCTCTGCGGAATGTCATCCAGTCCACAGGAACCAGAGCTCAGCGTAATGTCATCTAGTCAACGGAAACCAGTGCTCCACGGAATGTCATCTAGTCAACGGGAACCAGAGCTCAGCGGAATGTCATCTAGTTAACGGGAAGCAGAGCTCAATGGAATGTCATCTAGTCAACGGGAACCAGAGCTCCACGGAATGTCATCTTGTCAACAGAACCAGTGCTCCACGGAATGTTATCCAGTCAATGGGAACCAGAGCTCCACTTAAGATCATCTTGTCAACGGGAACCAGAGTTGCACAGAATGTCATCTATTCAACGGGAACCAGATCTCCGCGGAACGTCATCCAGTCAACGTAAACCTGTGCTGCTCAGAATGTCATCCAGTCAACGGGAGCCAGGGCTCCACGGAATGTCATCTGATCAACAGGAACCAGAGCTCCGTGGAATTTCATCTAGTTAACGGGAAGCAGAGCACCACGGAATGTCATCTAGTCAACGGGAAGCAAAGCTCCACGGAATGTCATCTGGTCAACAGTAACCAGAGGTCCGCGGAATGTCATCTAGTCAACGGGAATCAGAGCTCCACGGAATGTCTTCTATTCAACGGGAACAAGAGCTCCGTAGAATGTCATCTAGTTAACGGGAAGCAGAGCTCCACGGAATGTCATCTAGTCAACGGGAACCAGAGTTCCACAGAATGTCATCTGATCAACAGTAACCAGAGGTCCGCGGAATGTCATCTAGTCAACGGGAATCAGAGCTCCACGGAATGTCTTCTATTCAACGGGAACAAGAGCTCCGTAGAATGTCATCTAGTTAACGGGAAGCAGAGCTCCACGGAATGTCATCTAGTCAACGGGAACCAGAGTTCCACAGAATGTCATCTGATCAACGGGAACCAGAGCTCCGAGGAATGTCATCCAGTCAACAGGAACCAGAGCTCAGCGGAATGTCATCTAGTCAACGGAAAACAGAGGTGCGCGGAATGTCATCTAGTCAACCGGAACCAGAACCCCACGCAATGTCATCTAGTCAACGGAAACCAGAGCTCCACGGAATGTCATCTAGTCAACGGGAACCAGAGCTCAGCGGAATGTCATCTAGTTAACGGGAAGCAGAGCTCAATGGAATGTCATCTAGTGAACGGGAACCAGAGCTCCATGGAATGTCATCCAGTTAATGGGAACCAGAGCTCCGCTTAATGTCATCCTGTCAACGGGAACCAGAGTTGCACAGAATGTCATCTAGTCAACGGGAACCAGAGCTCCGCGGAATGTCATCTAGTCATCGGGAACCAGAGCTCCGCAGAATGTCATCCAGTCAACGGGAACCAGAGCTCCATGGAATGTCATCTGATCAACTGGAACCAGAGATCCTCGGAATGACATCTAGTCAACATGAACCAGAGCTCTGCGGAATATCGTCTAGTCAACGGGAACCAGAGCTCTGTGGAATGTCATCCACTCAACAGGAATCAGAGCTGCACGGAATGTCATCTAGTCAACGGGAAAAAGAACTCCGTAGAATGTCATCTAGTTAACGGGAAGCAGAGCTCCACGGAATGTCATCTAGTCAACGGGAACCAGAGTTCCACGGAATGTCATCCAGTGATTGGGAACCAGTGCCCCGCGGATTGTCATCTAGTTAATGGGAAGTGGAGCACAACGGAATATCATCTAGTCAACGGGAAGCAGAGCTCCACGGAACGTCATCTGGTCAACAGTAACCAGAGGTCCGCGGAATGTCATCTAGTCAACGGGAATCAGATCTCCACGGAATGTCATCCAGTCAATGGGAACCAGAGCTCCGCAGAATGTCATCCAATCAACGGGAAGCAGAGCTCCACGGGATGTCATCCAGTCAACGGAAACCAGAGCTCCACGGAATGTAATCTGGTAAACAGCAACCAGAGCTCCACGGAATGTCATCCAGTCAACGGAAAACAGAGCTGCATGGAATGTCATCTAGTTAACGGGAACCAGAGCTCGACGGGATGTCATTTAGTCAATGGAACCAGAGCTCCACGGAATGTCATCCAGTTAATGGGAACCAGAGCTCCGCTTAATGTCATCCTGTAAACGGGAACCAGAGTTGCACAGAATGTCATCTAGTCAACGGGAACCAGAGCTCCGCGGAATGTCATCTAGTCATCGGGAACCAGAGCACCGCAGAATGTCATCCAGTCAACGGGAACCAGAGCTCCATGGAATGTCATCTGATCAACTGGAACCAGAGATCCTCGGAATGACATCTAGTCAACATGAACCAGAGCTCCGCGGAATATCATCTAGTCAATGGGAATCAGAGCTCTGTGGAATGTCATCCACTCAACGGGAATCAGAGCTCCACGGAATGTCATCTAGTCAACGGGAACAAGAGCTCCGTAGAATGTCATCTAGTTAACGGGAGGCAGAGCTCCATGGAATGTCATCTAGTCAACGGGAACCAGAGCTCCGCGGAATGTCATCTAGTCAACGGGAACCAGAGCTCCACGGAATTTCATCTAGTCAACGGAAACCAAAGCTGCACGGAATGTCATCTGGTCAACGGGAACCAGAGCCCCACGCAATGTTATCTAGTCCACGGAAGCCAGAGATCCGCAGAATGTCATCTGGTCAACGGGAACCAGAGCTCCACGGGCTGACATCCAGTCAACGGGATCCAGAGTTCCACAGAATGTCAGCTAGTCAACGGCAACCAGAGTTCCACAGAATGTCATCTGATCAACAGGAACCGGAGCTCCGTGGAATTTCATCTAGTTAACGGGAAGCAGAGCACCACGGAATGTCATCTAGTCAAAGGGAATCAGAGCTCCACGGAATGTCATCTAGTCACGGAACCAAAGCTCCACGCAATGTCATCCAGTCAACGGGAACCAGAGCTCCACAGAATGTCATCTGATCAACAGGAACCAGAGCTCCGTGGAATGTCACCTTGTCAACAGGAACCTGATCTGCACCGAATGTCATCCAGTCAACGGGAACCAGAGCTCCACGGAATGTCATCCAGTGATTGGGAACCAGTGCTCCGCAGAATGTCATCTAGTTAATGGGAAGTGGAGCTCAACGGAATATCATCTAGTCAACGGGAATCAGAGCTCCACGGAATGTCATCCAGTCAATGGGAACCAGAGCTCCGCAGAATGTCATCTAATCAACGGGAAGCAGAGCTCTGCGGAATGTCATCTAGTCAAAGGGAACCAGAGCTCAGCGGAATGTCATCTAGTTAACGGGAAGCAGAGCTCCACGGAATGTCATCTAGTCAACAGTAACCAGAGGTCCGCGAAATGTCATCTAGTCAACGAGAATCAGAGCTCCACGGAATGTCATCCAGTCAATGGGAACCAGAGCTCCGCAGAATGTCATCTAATCAACGGGAAGCAGAGCTCTGCGGAATGTCATCTAGTCAAAGGGAACCAGAGCTCAGCGGAATGTCATCTAGTTAACGGGAAGCAGAGCTCCACGGAATGTCATCCAGTTAATGGGAACCAGAGCTCCGCTTAATGTCATCCTGTCAACGGGAACCAGAGTTGCACAGAATGTCATCTAGTCAACGGGAACCAGAGCTCCGCGGAATGTCATCTAGTCATCGGGAACCAGAGCACCGCAGAATGTCATCCAGTCAACGGGAACCAGAGCTCCATGGAATGTCATCTGATCAACTGGAACCAGAGATCCTCGGACTGACATCTAGTCAACATGAACCAGAGCTCCGCGGAATATCATCCAGTCAATGGGAATCAGAGCTCTGTGGAATGTCATCCACTCAACGGGAATCAGAGCTCCACGGAATGTCATCTAGTCAACGGGAACAAGAGCTCCGTAGAATGTCATCTAGTTAACGGGAAGCAATGTCATCTAGTCAACGGGAACCAGAGCTCCGCGGAATGTCATCTAGTCAACATGAACCAGAGCTCCACGGAATTTCATCTGGTCAACGGAAACCAAAGCTGCACGGAATGTCATCTGGTCAACGGGAACCAGAGCCCCACGCAATGTTATCTAGTCCACGGAAGCCAGAGCTGCGCAGAATGTCATCTGGTCAACGGGAACCAGAGCTCCACGGGCTGACATCCAGTCAACGGGATCCAGAGTTCCACAGAATGTCAGCTAGTCAACGGGAACCAGAGCTCCACGGAATGTCATCCAGTGATTGGGAACCAGTGCTCCGCGGAATGTCATCTTGTTAATGGGAAGTGGAGCTCAACGGAATATCATCTAGTCAACGGGAAGCAGAGCTCCACGGAACGTCATCTGGTCAACAGTAACCAGAGGACCGCGGAATGTCATCTAGTCAACGGGAATCAGAGCTCCACGGAATGTCATCCAGTCAATGGGAACCAGAGCTCCGCAGAATGTCATCTAATCAACGGGAAGCAGAGCTCCACGGGATGTCATCCAGTCAACGGAAACCAGAGCTCCACGGAATGTAATCTGGTAAACAGCAACCAGAGCTCTGCGGAATGTCATCTAGTCAACGGGAACCAGATCCCCACGCAATGTCATCTAGTCAACGGAAACCAGAGCTCTGCGGAATGTCATCTAGTCAAAGGGAACCAGAGCTCAGCGGAATGTCATCTAGTTAACGGGAAGCAGAGCTCCACGGAATGTCATCTAGTCAACGGGAACCAGAGCTCGACGGGATGTCATTTAGTCAAAGGAACCAGAGCTCCACGGAATGTCATCCAGTTAATGGGAACCAGAGCTCCGCTTAATGTCATCCTGTCAACGGGAACCAGAGTTGCACAGAATGTCATCTAGTCAACGGGAACCAGAGCTCCGCGGAATGTCATCTAGTCATCGGGAACCAGAGCACCGCAGAATGTCATCCAGTCAACGGGAACCAGAGCTCCATGGAATGTCATCTGATCAACTGGAACCAGAGATCCTCGGAATGACATCTAGTCAACATGAACCAGAGCTCCGCGGAATATCATCTAGTCAATGGGAATCAGAGCTCTGTGGAATGTCATCCACTCAACGGGAATCAGAGCTCCACGGAATGTCATCTAGTCAACGGGAACAAGAACTCCGTAGAATGTCATCTAGTTAACGGGAAGCAGAGCTCCATGGAATGTCATCTAGTCAACGGGAACCAGAGCTCCACGGAATGTCATCTAGTCAACGGGAACCAGAGCTCCACGGAATTTCATCTAGTCAACGGAAACCAAAGCTGCACGGAATGTCATCTGGTCAACGGGAACCAGAGCCCCACGCAATGTTATCTAGTCCACGGAAGCCAGAGATCCGTAGAATGTCATCTGGTCAACGGGAACCAGAGCTCCACGGGCTGACATCCAGTCAACGGGATCCAGAGTTCCACAGAATGTCAGCTAGTCAACGGCAACCAGAGTTCCACGGAATGTATTCTGGTCAACAGCAACCAGAGCTCCGTAGAATGTCATCTAGTTAACGGGAAGCAGAGCTCGACGGCATGTCATCTAGTCAACGGGAACCAGAGTTGCACAGAATGTCATCTAGTCAACGGGAACCAGAGCTCGACGGAATGTCACCTAGTCAATGGAACCAGAGCTCCATGGAATGTCATCCAGTTAATGGGAACCAGAGCTCCGCTTAATGTCATCCTGTCAACGGGAACCAGAGTTGCACAGAATGTCATCTAGTCAACGGGAACCAGAGCTCCGCGGAATGTCATCTAGTCATCGGGAACCAGAGCTCCGCAGAATGTCATCCAGTCAACGGGAACCAGAGCTCCATGGAATGTCATCTGATCAACTGGAACCAGAGATCCTCGGAATGACATCTAGTCAACATGAACCAGAGCTCTGCGGAATATCATCTAGTCAACGGGAACCAGAGCTCTGTGGAATGTCATCCACTCAACAGGAATCAGAGCTGCACGGAATGTCATCTAGTCAACGGGAACAAGAACTCCGTAGAATGTCATCTAGTTAACGGGAAGCAGAGCTCCACGGAATGTCATCTAGTCAACGGGAACCAGAGTTCCACGGAATGTCATCCAGTGATTGGGAACCAGTGCTCCGCGGATTGTCATCTAGTTAATGGGAAGTGGAGCACAACGGAATATCATCTAGTCAACGGGAAGCAGAGCTCCACGGAACGTCATCTGGTCAACAGTAACCAGAGGTCCGCGGAATGTCATCTAGTCAACGGGAATCAGATCTCCACGGAATGTCATCCAGTCAATGGGAACCAGAGCTCCGCAGAATGTCATCTAATCAACGGGAAGCAGAGCTCCACGGGATGTCATCCAGTCAACGGAAACCAGAGCTCCACGGAATGTAATCTGGTAAACAGCAACCAGAGCTCCACGGAATGTCATCCAGTCAACGGAAAACAGAGCTGCATGGAATGTCATCTAGTCAACGGGAACCAGAGCTCGACGGGATGTCATTTAGTCAATGGAACCAGAGCTCCACGGAATGTCATCCAGTTAATGGGAACCAGAGCTCCGCTTAATGTCATCCTGTAAACGGGAACCAGAGTTGCACAGAATGTCATCTAGTCAACGGGAACCAGAGCTCCGCGGAATGTCATCTAGTCATCGGGAACCAGAGCACCGCAGAATGTCATCCAGTCAACGGGAACCAGAGCTCCATGGAATGTCATCTGATCAACTGGAACCAGAGATCCTCGGAATGACATCTAGTCAACATGAACCAGAGCTCCGCGGAATATCATCTAGTCAATGGGAATCAGAGCTCTGTGGAATGTCATCCACTCAACGGGAATCAGAGCTCCACGGAATGTCATCTAGTCAACGGGAACAAGAGCTCCGTAGAATGTCATCTAGTTAACGGGAAGCAGAGCTCCATGGAATGTCATCTAGTCAACGGGAACCAGAGCTCCGCGGAATGTCATCTAGTCAACGGGAACCAGAGCTCCACGGAATTTCATCTAGTCAACGGAAACCAAAGCTGCACGGAATGTCATCTGATCAACGGGAACCAGAGCCCCACGCAATGTTATCTAGTCCACGGAAGCCAGAGATCCGCAGAATGTCATCTGGTCAACGGGAACCAGAGCTCCACGGGCTGACATCCAGTCAACGGGATCCAGAGTTCCACAGAATGTGAGCTAGTCAACGGCAACCAGAGTTCCACGGAATGTAATCTGGTCAACAGCAACCAGAGCTCCGTAGAATGTCATCTAGTTAACGGGAAGCAGAGCTCCACGGAATGTCATCTAGTCAACGGGAACCAGAGTTGCACAGAATGTCATCTAGTCAACGGGAACCAGAGCTCGACGGAATGTCATCTAGTCAATCGAACCAGAGCTCCATGGAATGTCATCCAGTTAATGGGAACCAGAGCTCCGCTTAATGTCATCCAGTCAACGGGAACCAGAGCTCCATGGAATGTCATCTGATCAACTGGAACCAGAGATCCTCGGAATGACATCTAGTCAACATGAACCAGAGCTCTGCGGAATATCATCTAGTCAACGGGAACCAGAGCTCTGTGGAATGTCATCCACTCAACAGGAATCAGAGCTGCACGGAATGTCATCTAGTCAACGGGAACAAGAACTCCGTAGAATGTCATCTAGTTAACGGGAAGGAGAGCTCCACGGAATGTCATCTAGTCAACGGGAACCAGAGTTCCACAGAATGTCATCTGATCAACGGGAACCAGAGCTCCATGGAATGTCATCTGATCAACTGGAACCAGAGATCCTCGGAATGACATCTAGTCAACATGAACCAGAGCTCTGCGGAATATCATCTAGTCAACGGGAACCAGAGCTCTGTGGAATGTCATCCACTCAACAGGAATCAGAGCTGCACGGAATGTCATCTAGTCAACGGGAACAAGAACTCCGTAGAATGTCATCTAGTTAACGGGAAGGAGAGCTCCACGGAATGTCATCTAGTCAACGGGAACCAGAGTTCCACAGAATGTCATCTGATCAACGGGAACCAGAGCTCTGCGGAATGTCATCCAGTCCACAGGAACCAGAGCTCTGCGGAATGTCATCCAGTCCACAGGAACCAGAGCTCAGCGTAATGTCATCTAGTCAACGGAAACCAGAGCCCCACGCAATGTCATCTAGTCAACGGAAACCTCTGCTCCACGGAATGTCATCTAGTCAATGGGAACCAGAGCTCAGCGGAATGTCATCTAGGTAACGGGAAGCAGAGCTCAATGGAATGTCATCTAGTCAACGGGAACCAGAGCTCCACGGAATGTCATCTTGTCAACAGAACCAGAGCTCCACGGAATGTTATCCAGTCAATGGGAACCAGAGCTCCACCTAAGATCATCTTGTCAACGGGAACCAGAGTTGCACAGAATGTCATCTATTCAACGGGAACCAGATCTCCGCGGAACGTCATCCAGTCAACGTAAACCTGTGCTGCTCAGAATGTCATCCAGTCAACGGGAGCCAGGGCTCCACGGAATGTCATCTGATCAACAGGAACCAGAGCTCCGTGGAACTTCATCTAGTTAACGGGAAGCAGAGCACCACGGAATGTCATCTAGTCAACGGGAAGCAAAGCTCCACGGAATGTCATCTGGTCAACAGTAACCAGAGGTCCGCGGAATGTCATCTAGTCAACGGGAATCAGAGCCCCACGGAATGTCATCTAGTCAACGGGAACAAGAGCTCCGTAGAATGTCATCTAGTTTCAGGGAAGCAGAGCTCCACGGAATGTCATCTAGTCAACGGGAACCAGAGTTCCACAGAATGTCATCTGATCAACGGGAACCAGAGCTCCGCGGAATGTCATCCAGTCAACAGGAACCAGAGCTCAGCGGAATGTCATCTAGTCAACGGAAAACAGAGGTGCGCGGAATGTCATCTAGTCAACGGGAACCAGAGCCCCACGCAATGTCATCTAGTCAACGGAAACCAGAGCTCCACGGAATGTCATCTAGTCAACGGGAACCAGAGCTCCACGGAATGTCATCTAGTCACGGAACCAGAGCCCCACGCAATGTCATCCAGTCAACGGGAACCAGAGCTCCACAGAATGTCATCTGATCAACAGGAACCAGAGCTCCGTGGAATGTCACCTTGTCAACAGGAACCTGATCTGCACCGAATGTCATCCAGTCAACGGGAACCAGAGCTCCACGGAATGTCATCCAGTGATTGGGAACCAGTGCTCCGCGGAATGTCATCTAGTTAATGGGAAGTGGAGCTCAACGGAATATCATCTAGTCAACGGGAAGCAGAGCTCCACGGAATGTCATCTGGTCAACAGTAACCAGAGGTCCGCGGAATGTCATCTAGTCAACGGGAATCAGAGCTCCACGGAATGTCATCCAGTCAATGGGAACCAGAGCTCCGCAGAATGTCATCAAATCAACGGGAAGCAGAGCTCCACGGGATGTCATCTAGTCAACGGGAACCAGATCCCTACGCAATGTCATCTAGTCAACGGAAACCAGAGCTCTGCGGAATGTCATCCTGTTAACGGGAAGCAGAGCTCCACGGAATGTCATCTAGTCAACGGGAACCAGAGCTCGACGGAATGTCATCTAGTCAATGGAACCAGAGCTCCACGGAATGTCATCCAGTTAATGGGAACCAGAGCTCCACTTAATGTCATCCTGTCAACGGGAACCAGAGTTGCACAGAATGTCATCTAGTCAACGGGAACCAGAGCTCCGCGGAATGTCATCTAGTCATCGGGAACCAGAGCACCGCAGAATGTCATCCAGTCAACGGGAACCAGAGCTCCGCTTAATGTCATCTGATCAACTGGAACCAGAGATCCTCGGAATGACATCTAGTCAACATGAACCAGAGCTCCGCGGAATATCATCTAGTCAATGGGAATCAGAGCTCTGTGGAATGTCATCCACTCAACGGGAATCAGAGCTCCACGGAATGTCATCTTGTCAACGGGAACAAGAGCTCCGTAGAATGTCATCTAGTTAACGGGAAGCAGAGCTCCATGGAATGTCATCCAGTCAACAGGAACCAGAGCTCGACGGAATGTCACCTAGTCAACGGAAAACAGAGGTGCACGGAATGTCATCTAGTCAACCGGAACCAGAGCTCAGCGGAATGTCATCTAGTTAACGGGAAACAGAGCTCCACGGAATTTCATCTTGTCAACAGAACCAGAGCTCCACGGAATGTTATCCAGTCAATGGGAACCAGAGCTCCACTTAATATCATCTTGTCAACGGGAACCATAGTTGCACAGAATGTCATCTATTCAACGGGAACCAGATCTCCGCGGAATGTCATCTAGTCAACGTAAACCAGTGCTGCCCAGAATATCATCCAGTCAACGGGAACCAGGGCTCCACGGAATGTCATCTGATCAACAGGAACCAGAGCTCCGTGGAATTTCATCTAGTTAACGGGAAGCAGAGCACCACGGAATGTCATCTAGTCAACGGGAATCAGAGCTCCACGGAATGTCATCTAGTCACGGAACCAAAGCTCCACGCAATGTCATCCAGTCAACGGGAACCAGAGCTCCACAGAATGTCATCTGATCAACAGGAACCAGAGCTCCGTGGAATGTCACCTTGTCAACAGGAACCTGATCTGCACCGAATGTCATCCAGTCAACGGGAACCAGAGCTCCACGGAATGTCATCCAGTGATTGGGAACCAGTGCTCCGCAGAATGTCATCTAGTTAATGGGAAGTGGAGCTCAACGGAATATCATCTAGTCAACGGGAATCAGAGCTCCACGGAATGTCATCCAGTCAATGGGAACCAGAGCTCCGCAGAATGTCATCTAATCAACGGGAAGCAGAGCTCTGCGGAATGTCATCTAGTCAAAGGGAACCAGAGCTCAGCGGAATGTCATCTAGTTAACGGGAAGCAGAGCTCCACGGAATGTCATCTAGTCAACAGTAACCAGAGGTCCGCGAAATGTCATCTAGTCAACGAGAATCAGAGCTCCACGGAATGTCATCCAGTCAATGGGAACCAGAGCTCCGCAGAATGTCATCTAATCAACGGGAAGCAGAGCTCTGCGGAATGTCATCTAGTCAAAGGGAACCAGAGCTCAGCGGAATGTCATCTAGTTAACGGGAAGCAGAGCTCCACGGAATGTCATCCAGTTAATGGGAACCAGAGCTCCGCTTAATGTCATCCTGTCAACGGGAACCAGAGTTGCACAGAATGTCATCTAGTCAACGGGAACCAGAGCTCCGCGGAATGTCATCTAGTCATCGGGAACCAGAGCACCGCAGAATGTCATCCAGTCAACGGGAACCAGAGCTCCATGGAATATCATCTGATCAACTGGAACCAGAGATCCTCGGAATGACATCTAGTCAACATGAACCAGAGCTCCGCGGAATATCATCCAGTCAATGGGAATCAGAGCTCTGTGGAATGTCATCCACTCAACGGGAATCAGAGCTCCACGGAATGTCATCTAGTCAACGGGAACAAGAGCTCCGTAGAATGTCATCTAGTTAACGGGAAGCAATGTCATCTAGTCAACGGGAACCAGAGCTCCGCGGAATGTCATCTAGTCAACGGGAACCAGAGCTCCACGGAATTTCATCTGGTCAACGGAAACCAAAGCTGCACGGAATGTCATCTGGTCAACGGGAACCAGAGCCCCACGCAATGTTATCTAGTCCACGGAAGCCAGAGCTGCGCAGAATGTCATCTGGTCAGCGGGAACCAGAGCTCCACGGGCTGACATCCAGTCAACGGGATCCAGAGTTCCACAGAATGTCAGCTAGTCAACGGGAACCAGAGCTCCACGGAATGTCATCCAGTGATTGGGAACCAGTGCTCCGCGGAATGTCATCTTGTTAATGGGAAGTGGAGCTCTACGGAATATCATCTAGTCAACGGGAAGCAGAGCTCCACGGAACGTCATCTGGTCAACAGTAACCAGAGGACCGCGGAATGTCATCTAGTCAACGGGAATCAGAGCTCCACGGAATGTCATCCAGTCAATGGGAACCAGAGCTCCGCAGAATGTCATCTAATCAACGGGAAGCAGAGCTCCACGGGATGTCATCCAGTCAACGGAAACGAGAGCTCCACGGAATGTAATCTGGTAAACAGCAACCAGAGCTCCACGGAATGTCATCCAGTTAATGGGAACCAGAGCTCCGCTTAATGTCATCCTGTCAACGGGAACCAGAGTTGCACAGAATGTCATCTAGTCAACGGGAACCAGAGCTCCGCGGAATGTCATCTAGTCATCGGGAACCAGAGCACCGCAGAATGTCATCCAGTCAACGGGAACCAGAGCTCCATGGAATGTCATCTGATCAACTGGAACCAGAGATCCTCGGAATGACATCTAGTCAACATGAACCAGAGCTCCGCAGAATATCATCTAGTCAATGGAAATCAGAGCTCTGTGGAATGTCATCCACTCAACGGGAATCAGAGCTCCACGGAATGTCATGTAGTCAACGGGAACAAGAACTCCGTAGAATGTCATCTCGTTAACGGGAAGCAGAGCTCCATGGAATGTCATCTAGTCAACGGGAACCAGAGCTCCGCGGAATGTCATCTAGTCAACGAGAACCAGAGCTCCACGGAATTTCATCTAGTCAACGGAAACCAAAGCTGCACGGAATGTCATCTGGTCAACGGGAACCAGAGCCCCACGCAATGTTATCTAGTCCACGGAAGCCAGAGATCCGCAGAATGTCATCTGGTCAACGGGAACCAGAGCTCCACGGGCTGACATCCAGTCAACGGGATCCAGAGTTCCACAGAATGTCAGCTAGTCAACGGCAACCAGAGTTCCACGGAATGTAATCTGGTCAACAGCAACCAGAGCTCCGTAGAATGTCATCTAGTTAACGGGAAGCAGAGCTCGACGGCATGTCATCTAGTCAACGGGAACCAGAGTTGCACAGAATGTCATCTAGTCAACGAGAACCAGAGCTCGACGGAATGTCATCTAGTCAATGGAACCAGAGCTCCATGGAATGTCATCCAGTTAATGGGAACCAGAGCTCCGCTTAATGTCATCCTGTCAACGGGAACCAGAGTTGCACAGAATGTCATCTAGTCAACGGGAACCAGAGCTCCGCGGAATGTCATCTAGTCATCGGGAACCAGAGCTCCGCAGAATGTCATCCAGTCAACGGGAACCAGAGCTCCATGGAATGTCATCTGATCAACTGGAACCAGAGATCCTCGGAATGACATCTAGTCAACATGAACCAGAGCTCTGCGGAATATCGTCTAGTCAACGGGAACCAGAGCTCTGTGGAATGTCATCCACTCAACAGGAATCAGAGCTGCACGGAATGTCATCTAGTCAACGGGAACAAGAACTCCGTAGAATGTCATCTAGTTAACGGGAAGCAGAGCTCCACGGAATGTCATCTAGTCAACGGGAACCAGAGTTCCACGGAATGTCATCCAGTGATTGGGAACCAGTGCCCCGCGGATTGTCATCTAGTTAATGGGAAGTGGAGCACAACGGAATATCATCTAGTCAACGGGAAGCAGAGCTCCACGGAACGTCATCTGGTCAACAGTAACCAGAGGTCCGCGGAATGTCATCTAGTCAACGGGAATCAGATCTCCACGGAATGTCATCCAGTCAATGGGAACCAGAGCTCCGCAGAATGTCATCCAATCAACGGGAAGCAGAGCTCCACGGGATGTCATCCAGTCAACGGAAACCAGAGCTCCACGGAATGTAATCTGGTAAACAGCAACCAGAGCTCCACGGAATGTCATCCAGTCAACGGAAAACAGAGCTGCATGGAATGTCATCTAGTTAACGGGAACCAGAGCTCGACGGGATGTCATTTAGTCAATGGAACCAGAGCTCCACGGAATGTCATCCAGTTAATGGGAACCAGAGCTCCGCTTAATGTCATCCTGTAAACGGGAACCAGAGTTGCACAGAATGTCATCTAGTCAACGGGAACCAGAGCTCCGCGGAATGTCATCTAGTCATCGGGAACCAGAGCACCGCAGAATGTCATCCAGTCAACGGGAACCAGAGCTCCATGGAATGTCATCTGATCAACTGGAACCAGAGATCCTCGGAATGACATCTAGTCAACATGAACCAGAGCTCCGCGGAATATCATCTAGTCAATGGGAATCAGAGCTCTGTGGAATGTCATCCACTCAACGGGAATCAGAGCTCCACGGAATGTCATCTAGTCAACGGGAACAAGAGCTCCGTAGAATGTCATCTAGTTAACGGGAGGCAGAGCTCCATGGAATGTCATCTAGTCAACGGGAACCAGAGCTCCGCGGAATGTCATCTAGTCAACGGGAACCAGAGCTCCACGGAATTTCATCTAGTCAACGGAAACCAAAGCTGCACGGAATGTCATCTGGTCAACGGGAACCAGAGCCCCACGCAATGTTATCTAGTCCACGGAAGCCAGAGATCCGCAGAATGTCATCTGGTCAACGGGAACCAGAGCTCCACGGGCTGACATCCAGTCAACGGGATCCAGAGTTCCACAGAATGTCAGCTAGTCAACGGCAACCAGAGTTCCACAGAATGTCATCTGATCAACAGGAACCAGAGCTCCGTGGAATTTCATCTAGTTAACGGGAAGCAGAGCACCACGGAATGTCATCTAGTCAACGGGAATCAGAGCTCCACGGAATGTCATCTAGTCACGGAACCAAAGCTCCACGCAATGTCATCCAGTCAACGGGAACCAGAGCTCCACAGAATGTCATCTGATCAACAGGAACCAGAGCTCCGTGGAATGTCACCTTGTCAACAGGAACCTGATCTGCACCGAATGTCATCCAGTCAACGGGAACCAGAGCTCCACGGAATGTCATCCAGTGATTGGGAACCAGTGCTCCGCAGAATGTCATCTAGTTAATGGGAAGTGGAGCTCAACGGAATATCATCTAGTCAACGGGAATCAGAGCTCCACGGAATGTCATCCAGTCAATGGGAACCAGAGCTCCGCAGAATGTCATCTAATCAACGGGAAGCAGAGCTCTGCGGAATGTCATCTAGTCAAAGGGAACCAGAGCTCAGCGGAATGTCATCTAGTTAACGGGAAGCAGAGCTCCACGGAATGTCATCTAGTCAACAGTAACCAGAGGTCCGCGAAATGTCATCTAGTCAACGAGAATCAGAGCTCCACGGAATGTCATCCAGTCAATGGGAACCAGAGCTCCGCAGAATGTCATCTAATCAACGGGAAGCAGAGCTCTGCGGAATGTCATCTAGTCAAAGGGAACCAGAGCTCAGCGGAATGTCATCTAGTTAACGGGAAGCAGAGCTCCACGGAATGTCATCTAGTCATCGGGAACCAGAGCACCGCAGAATGTCATCCAGTCAACGGGAACCAGAGCTCCATGGAATGTCATCTGATCAACTGGAACCAGAGATCCTCGGACTGACATCTAGTCAACATGAACCAGAGCTCCGCGGAATATCATCCAGTCAATGGGAATCAGAGCTCTGTGGAATGTCATCCACTCAACGGGAATCAGAGCTCCACGGAATGTCATCTAGTCAACGGGAACAAGAGCTCCGTAGAATGTCATCTAGTTAACGGGAAGCAATGTCATCTAGTCAACGGGAACCAGAGCTCCGCGGAATGTCATCTAGTCAACATGAACCAGAGCTCCACGGAATTTCATCTGGTCAACGGAAACCAAAGCTGCACGGAATGTCATCTGGTCAACGGGAACCAGAGCCCCACGCAATGTTATCTAGTCCACGGAAGCCAGAGCTGCGCAGAATGTCATCTGGTCAACGGGAACCAGAGCTCCACGGGCTGACATCCAGTCAACGGGATCCAGAGTTCCACAGAATGTCAGCTAGTCAACGGGAACCAGAGCTCCACGGAATGTCATCCAGTGATTGGGAACCAGTGCTCCGCGGAATGTCATCTTGTTAATGGGAAGTGGAGCTCAACGGAATATCATCTAGTCAACGGGAAGCAGAGCTCCACGGAACGTCATCTGGTCAACAGTAACCAGAGGACCGCGGAATGTCATCTAGTCAACGGGAATCAGAGCTCCACGGAATGTCATCCAGTCAATGGGAACCAGAGCTCCGCAGAATGTCATCTAATCAACGGGAAGCAGAGCTCCACGGGATGTCATCCAGTCAACGGAAACCAGAGCTCCACGGAATGTAATCTGGTAAAGAGCAACCAGAGCTCTGCGGAATGTCATCTAGTCAACGGGAACCAGATCCCCACGCAATGTCATCTAGTCAACGGAAACCAGAGCTCTGCGGAATGTCATCTAGTCAAAGGGAACCAGAGCTCAGCGGAATGTCATCTAGTTAACGGGAAGCAGAGCTCCACGGAATGTCATCTAGTCAACGGGAACCAGAGCTCGACGGGATGTCATTTAGTCAAAGGAACCAGAGCTCCACGGAATGTCATCCAGTTAATGGGAACCAGAGCTCCGCTTAATGTCATCCTGTCAACGGGAACCAGAGTTGCACAGAATGTCATCTAGTCAACGGGAACCAGAGCTCCGCGGAATGTCATCTAGTCATCGGGAACCAGAGCACCGCAGAATGTCATCCAGTCAACGGGAACCAGAGCTCCATGGAATGTCATCTGATCAACTGGAACCAGAGATCCTCGGAATGACATCTAGTCAACATGAACCAGAGCTCCGCGGAATATCATCTAGTCAATGGGAATCAGAGCTCTGTGGAATGTCATCCACTCAACGGGAATCAGAGCTCCACGGAATGTCATCTAGTCAACGGGAACAAGAACTCCGTAGAATGTCATCTAGTTAACGGGAAGCAGAGCTCCATGGAATGTCATCTAGTCAACGGGAACCAGAGCTCCACGGAATGTCATCTAGTCAACGGGAACCAGAGCTCCACGGAATTTCATCTAGTCAACGGAAACCAAAGCTGCACGGAATGTCATCTGGTCAACGGGAACCAGAGCCCCACGCAATGTTATCTAGTCCACGGAAGCCAGAGATCCGTAGAATGTCATCTGGTCAACGGGAACCAGAGCTCCACGGGCTGACATCCAGTCAACGGGATCCAGAGTTCCACAGAATGTCAGCTAGTCAACGGCAACCAGAGTTCCACGGAATGTAATCTGGTCAACAGCAACCAGAGCTCCGTAGAATGTCATCTAGTTAACGGGAAGCAGAGCTCGACGGCATGTCATCTAGTCAACGGGAACCAGAGTTGCACAGAATGTCATCTAGTCAACGGGAACCAGAGCTCGACGGAATGTCACCTAGTCAATGGAACCAGAGCTCCATGGAATGTCATCCAGTTAATGGGAACCAGAGCTCCGCTTAATGTCATCCTGTCAACGGGAACCAGAGTTGCACAGAAAGTCATCTAGTCAACGGGAACCAGAGCTCCGCGGAATGTCATCTAGTCATCGGGAACCAGAGCTCCGCAGAATGTCATCCAGTCAACGGGAACCAGAGCTCCATGGAATGTCATCTGATCAACTGGAACCAGAGATCCTCGGAATGACATCTAGTCAACATGAACCAGAGCTCCGCGGAATATCATCTAGTCAATGGGAATCAGAGCTCTGTGGAATGTCATCCACTCAACGGGAATCAGAGCTCCACGGAATGTCATCTAGTCAACGGGAACAAGAGCTCCGTAGAATGTCATCTAGTTAACGGGAGGCAGAGCTCCATGGAATGTCATCTAGTCAACGGGAACCAGAGCTCCGCGGAATGTCATCTAGTCAACGGGAACCAGAGCTCCACGGAATTTCATCTAGTCAACGGAAACCAAAGCTGCACGGAATGTCATCTGGTCAACGGGAACCAGAGCCCCACGCAATGTTATCTAGTCCACGGAAGCCAGAGATCCGCAGAATGTCATCTGGTCAACGGGAACCAGAGCTCCACGGGCTGACATCCAGTCAACGGGATCCAGAGTTCCACAGAATGTCAGCTAGTCAACGGCAACCAGAGTTCCACAGAATGTCATCTGATCAACAGGAACCAGAGCTCCGTGGAATTTCATCTAGTTAACGGGAAGCAGAGCACCACGGAATGTCATCTAGTCAACGGGAATCAGAGCTCCACGGAATGTCATCTAGTCACGGAACCAAAGCTCCACGCAATGTCATCCAGTCAACGGGAACCAGAGCTCCACAGAATGTCATCTGATCAACAGGAACCAGAGCTCCGTGGAATGTCACCTTGTCAACAGGAACCTGATCTGCACCGAATGTCATCCAGTCAACGGGAACCAGAGCTCCACGGAATGTCATCCAGTGATTGGGAACCAGTGCTCCGCAGAATGTCATCTAGTTAATGGGAAGTGGAGCTCAACGGAATATCATCTAGTCAACGGGAATCAGAGCTCCACGGAATGTCATCCAGTCAATGGGAACCAGAGCTCCGCAGAATGTCATCTAATCAACGGGAAGCAGAGCTCTGCGGAATGTCATCTAGTCAAAGGGAACCAGAGCTCAGCGGAATGTCATCTAGTTAACGGGAAGCAGAGCTCCACGGAATGTCATCTAGTCAACAGTAACCAGAGGTCCGCGAAATGTCATCTAGTCAACGAGAATCAGAGCTCCACGGAATGTCATCCAGTCAATGGGAACCAGAGCTCCGCAGAATGTCATCTAATCAACGGGAAGCAGAGCTCTGCGGAATGTCATCTAGTCAAAGGGAACCAGAGCTCAGCGGAATGTCATCTAGTTAACGGGAAGCAGAGCTCCACGGAATGTCATCTAGTCATCGGGAACCAGAGCACCGCAGAATGTCATCCAGTCAACGGGAACCAGAGCTCCATGGAATGTCATCTGATCAACTGGAACCAGAGATCCTCGGACTGACATCTAGTCAACATGAACCAGAGCTCCGCGGAATATCATCCAGTCAATGGGAATCAGAGCTCTGTGGAATGTCATCCACTCAACGGGAATCAGAGCTCCACGGAATGTCATCTAGTCAACGGGAACAAGAGCTCCGTAGAATGTCATCTAGTTAACGGGAAGCAATGTCATCTAGTCAACGGGAACCAGAGCTCCGCGGAATGTCATCTAGTCAACATGAACCAGAGCTCCACGGAATTTCA
The DNA here is from genome assembly GCF_030028105.1 of Mobula birostris. Classification (NCBI taxonomy): domain Eukaryota; kingdom Metazoa; phylum Chordata; class Chondrichthyes; order Myliobatiformes; family Myliobatidae; genus Mobula; species Mobula birostris. The sequence continues at coordinate 72,724,984 of NC_092379.1, forward strand.
TCTGGTCAACGGAAACCAAAGCTGCACGGAATGTCATCTGGTCAACGGGAACCAGAGCCCCACGCAATGTTATCTAGTCCACGGAAGCCAGAGCTGCGCAGAATGTCATCTGGTCAACGGGAACCAGAGCTCCACGGGCTGACATCCAGTCAACGGGATCCAGAGTTCCACAGAATGTCAGCTAGTCAACGGGAACCAGAGCTCCACGGAATGTCATCCAGTGATTGGGAACCAGTGCTCCGCGGAATGTCATCTTGTTAATGGGAAGTGGAGCTCAACGGAATATCATCTAGTCAACGGGAAGCAGAGCTCCACGGAACGTCATCTGGTCAACAGTAACCAGAGGACCGCGGAATGTCATCTAGTCAACGGGAATCAGAGCTCCACGGAATGTCATCCAGTCAATGGGAACCAGAGCTCCGCAGAATGTCATCTAATCAACGGGAAGCAGAGCTCCACGGGATGTCATCCAGTCAACGGAAACCAGAGCTCCACGGAATGTAATCTGGTAAAGAGCAACCAGAGCTCTGCGGAATGTCATCTAGTCAACGGGAACCAGATCCCCACGCAATGTCATCTAGTCAACGGAAACCAGAGCTCTGCGGAATGTCATCTAGTCAAAGGGAACCAGAGCTCAGCGGAATGTCATCTAGTTAACGGGAAGCAGAGCTCCACGGAATGTCATCTAGTCAACGGGAACCAGAGCTCGACGGGATGTCATTTAGTCAAAGGAACCAGAGCTCCACGGAATGTCATCCAGTTAATGGGAACCAGAGCTCCGCTTAATGTCATCCTGTCAACGGGAACCAGAGTTGCACAGAATGTCATCTAGTCAACGGGAACCAGAGCTCCGCGGAATGTCATCTAGTCATCGGGAACCAGAGCACCGCAGAATGTCATCCAGTCAACGGGAACCAGAGCTCCATGGAATGTCATCTGATCAACTGGAACCAGAGATCCTCGGAATGACATCTAGTCAACATGAACCAGAGCTCCGCGGAATATCATCTAGTCAATGGGAATCAGAGCTCTGTGGAATGTCATCCACTCAACGGGAATCAGAGCTCCACGGAATGTCATCTAGTCAACGGGAACAAGAACTCCGTAGAATGTCATCTAGTTAACGGGAAGCAGAGCTCCATGGAATGTCATCTAGTCAACGGGAACCAGAGCTCCACGGAATGTCATCTAGTCAACGGGAACCAGAGCTCCACGGAATTTCATCTAGTCAACGGAAACCAAAGCTGCACGGAATGTCATCTGGTCAACGGGAACCAGAGCCCCACGCAATGTTATCTAGTCCACGGAAGCCAGAGATCCGTAGAATGTCATCTGGTCAACGGGAACCAGAGCTCCACGGGCTGACATCCAGTCAACGGGATCCAGAGTTCCACAGAATGTCAGCTAGTCAACGGCAACCAGAGTTCCACGGAATGTAATCTGGTCAACAGCAACCAGAGCTCCGTAGAATGTCATCTAGTTAACGGGAAGCAGAGCTCGACGGCATGTCATCTAGTCAACGGGAACCAGAGTTGCACAGAATGTCATCTAGTCAACGGGAACCAGAGCTCGACGGAATGTCACCTAGTCAATGGAACCAGAGCTCCATGGAATGTCATCCAGTTAATGGGAACCAGAGCTCCGCTTAATGTCATCCTGTCAACGGGAACCAGAGTTGCACAGAAAGTCATCTAGTCAACGGGAACCAGAGCTCCGCGGAATGTCATCTAGTCATCGGGAACCAGAGCTCCGCAGAATGTCATCCAGTCAACGGGAACCAGAGCTCCATGGAATGTCATCTGATCAACTGGAACCAGAGATCCTCGGAATGACATCTAGTCAACATGAACCAGAGCTCTGCGGAATATCATCTAGTCAACGGGAACCAGAGCTCTGTGGAATGTCATCCACTCAACAGGAATCAGAGCTGCACGGAATGTCATCTAGTCAACGGGAACAAGAACTCCGTAGAATGTCATCTAGTTAACGGGAAGCAGAGCTCCACGGAATGTCATCTAGTCAACGGGAACCAGAGTTCCACGGAATGTCATCCAGTGATTGGGAACCAGTGCTCCGCGGATTGTCATCTAGTTAATGGGAAGTGGAGCACAACGGAATATCATCTAGTCAACGGGAAGCAGAGCTCCACGGAACGTCATCTGGTCAACAGTAACCAGAGGTCCGCGGAATGTCATCTAGTCAACGGGAATCAGATCTCCACGGAATGTCATCCAGTCAATGGGAACCAGAGCTCCGCAGAATGTCATCTAATCAACGGGAAGCAGAGCTCCACGGGATGTCATCCAGTCAACGGAAACCAGAGCTCCACGGAATGTAATCTGGTAAACAGCAACCAGAGCTCCACGGAATGTCATCCAGTCAACAGGAATCAGAGCTGCACGGAATGTCATCTAGTCAACGGGAACAAGAACTCCGTAGAATGTCATCTAGTTAACGGGAAGCAGAGCTCCACGGAATGTCATCTAGTCAACGGGAACCAGAGTTCCACGGAATGTCATCCAGTGATTGGGAACCAGTGCTCCGCGGATTGTCATCTAGTTAATGGGAAGTGGAGCACAACGGAATATCATCTAGTCAACGGGAAGCAGAGCTCCACGGAACGTCATCTGGTCAACAGTAACCAGAGGTCCGCGGAATGTCATCTAGTCAACGGGAATCAGATCTCCACGGAATGTCATCCAGTCAATGGGAACCAGAGCTCCGCAGAATGTCATCTAATCAACGGGAAGCAGAGCTCCACGGGATGTCATCCAGTCAACGGAAACCAGAGCTCCACGGAATGTAATCTGGTAAACAGCAACCAGAGCTCCACGGAATGTCATCCAGTCAACGGAAAACAGAGCTGCATGGAATGTCATCTAGTCAACGGGAACCAGAGCTCGACGGGATGTCATTTAGTCAATGGAACCAGAGCTCCACGGAATGTCATCCAGTTAATGGGAACCAGAGCTCCGCTTAATGTCATCCTGTAAACGGGAACCAGAGTTGCACAGAATGTCATCTAGTCAACGGGAACCAGAGCTCCGCGGAATGTCATCTAGTCATCGGGAACCAGAGCACCGCAGAATGTCATCCAGTCAACGGGAACCAGAGCTCCATGGAATGTCATCTGATCAACTGGAACCAGAGATCCTCGGAATGACATCTAGTCAACATGAACCAGAGCTCCGCGGAATATCATCTAGTCAATGGGAATCAGAGCTCTGTGGAATGTCATCCACTCAACGGGAATCAGAGCTCCACGGAATGTCATCTAGTCAACGGGAACAAGAGCTCCGTAGAATGTCATCTAGTTAACGGGAAGCAGAGCTCCATGGAATGTCATCTAGTCAACGGGAACCAGAGCTCCGCGGAATGTCATCTAGTCAACGGGAACCAGAGCTCCACGGAATTTCATCTAGTCAACGGAAACCAAAGCTGCACGGAATGTCATCTGGTCAACGGGAACCAGAGCCCCACGCAATGTTATCTAGTCCACGGAAGCCAGAGATCCGCAGAATGTCATCTGGTCAACGGGAACCAGAGCTCCACGGGCTGACATCCAGTCAACGGGATCCAGAGTTCCACAGAATGTGAGCTAGTCAACGGCAACCAGAGTTCCACGGAATGTAATCTGGTCAACAGCAACCAGAGCTCCGTAGAATGTCATCTAGTTAACGGGAAGCAGAGCTCCACGGAATGTCATCTAGTCAACGGGAACCAGAGTTGCACAGAATGTCATCTAGTCAACGGGAACCAGAGCTCGACGGAATGCATCTAGTCAATGGAACCAGAGCTCCATGGAATGTCATCCAGTTAATGGGAACCAGAGCTCCGCTTAATGTCATCCAGTCAACGGGAACCAGAGTTGCACAGAATGTCATCTAGTCAACGGGAACCAGAGCTCCGCGGAATGTCATCTAATCATCGGGAACCAAAGTTCCGCAGAATGTCATCCAGTCAACGGGAACCAGAGCTCCATGGAATGTCATCTGATCAACTGGAACCAGAGATCCTCGGAATGACATCTAGTCAACATGAACCAGAGCTCTGCGGAATATCATCTAGTCAACGGGAACCAGAGCTCTGTGGAATGTCATCCACTCAACAGGAATCAGAGCTGCACGGAATGTCATCTAGTCAACGGGAACAAGAACTCCGTAGAATGTCATCTAGTTAACGGGAAGGAGAGCTCCACGGAATGTCATCTAGTCAACGGGAACCAGAGTTCCACAGAATGTCATCTGATCAACGGGAACCAGAGCTCTGCGGAATGTCATCCAGTCCACAGGAACCAGAGCTCTGCGGAATGTCATCCAGTCCACAGGAACCAGAGCTCAGCGTAATGTCATCTAGTCAACGGAAACCAGAGCCCCACGCAATGTCATCTAGTCAACGGAAACCTCTGCTCCACGGAATGTCATCTAGTCAATGGGAACCAGAGCTCAGCGGAATGTCATCTAGGTAACGGGAAGCAGAGCTCAATGGAATGTCATCTAGTCAACGGGAACCAGAGCTCCACGGAATGTCATCTTGTCAACAGAACCAGAGCTCCACGGAATGTTATCCAGTCAATGGGAACCAGAGCTCCACCTAAGATCATCTTGTCAACGGGAACCAGAGTTGCACAGAATGTCATCTATTCAACGGGAACCAGATCTCCGCGGAACGTCATCCAGTCAACGTAAACCTGTGCTGCTCAGAATGTCATCCAGTCAACGGGAGCCAGGGCTCCACGGAATGTCATCTGATCAACAGGAACCAGAGCTCCGTGGAACTTCATCTAGTTAACGGGAAGCAGAGCACCACGGAATGTCATCTAGTCAACGGGAAGCAAAGCTCCACGGAATGTCATCTGGTCAACAGTAACCAGAGGTCCGCGGAATGTCATCTAGTCAACGGGAATCAGAGCCCCACGGAATGTCATCTAGTCAACGGGAACAAGAGCTCCGTAGAATGTCATCTAGTTTCAGGGAAGCAGAGCTCCACGGAATGTCATCTAGTCAACGGGAACCAGAGTTCCACAGAATGTCATCTGATCAACGGGAACCAGAGCTCCGCGGAATGTCATCCAGTCAACAGGAACCAGAGCTCAGCGGAATGTCATCTAGTCAACGGAAAACAGAGGTGCGCGGAATGTCATCTAGTCAACGGGAACCAGAGCCCCACGCAATGTCATCTAGTCAACGGAAACCAGAGCTCCACGGAATGTCATCTAGTCAACGGGAACCAGAGCTCCACGGAATGTCATCTAGTCACGGAACCAGAGCCCCACGCAATGTCATCCAGTCAACGGGAACCAGAGCTCCACAGAATGTCATCTGATCAACAGGAACCAGAGCTCCGTGGAATGTCACCTTGTCAACAGGAACCTGATCTGCACCGAATGTCATCCAGTCAACGGGAACCAGAGCTCCACGGAATGTCATCCAGTGATTGGGAACCAGTGCTCCGCGGAATGTCATCTAGTTAATGGGAAGTGGAGCTCAACGGAATATCATCTAGTCAACGGGAAGCAGAGCTCCACGGAATGTCATCTGGTCAACAGTAACCAGAGGTCCGCGGAATGTCATCTAGTCAACGGGAATCAGAGCTCCACGGAATGTCATCCAGTCAATGGGAACCAGAGCTCCGCAGAATGTCATCAAATCAACGGGAAGCAGAGCTCCACGGGATGTCATCTAGTCAACGGAAACCAGAGCTCCACGGAATGTAATCTGGTCAACAGCAACCAGAACTCCACGGAATGTCATCCAGTCAACGGAAAACAGAGCTGCATGGAATGTCATCTAGTCAACGGGAACCAGATCCCTACGCAATGTCATCTAGTCAACGGAAACCAGAGCTCTGCGGAATGTCATCCTGTTAACGGGAAGCAGAGCTCCACGGAATGTCATCTAGTCAACGGGAACCAGAGCTCGACGGAATGTCATCTAGTCAACGGGAACCAGATCCCTACGCAATGTCATCCAGTTAATGGGAACCAGAGCTCCACTTAATGTCATCCTGTCAACGGGAACCAGAGTTGCACAGAATGTCATCTAGTCAACGGGAACCAGAGCTCCGCGGAATGTCATCTAGTCATCGGGAACCAGAGCACCGCAGAATGTCATCCAGTCAACGGGAACCAGAGCTCCGCTTAATGTCATCTGATCAACTGGAACCAGAGATCCTCGGAATGACATCTAGTCAACATGAACCAGAGCTCCGCGGAATATCATCTAGTCAATGGGAATCAGAGCTCTGTGGAATGTCATCCACTCAACGGGAATCAGAGCTCCACGGAATGTCATCTTGTCAACGGGAACAAGAGCTCCGTAGAATGTCATCTAGTTAACGGGAAGCAGAGCTCCATGGAATGTCATCCAGTCAACAGGAACCAGAGCTCGACGGAATGTCACCTAGTCAACGGAAAACAGAGGTGCACGGAATGTCATCTAGTCAACCGGAACCAGAGCTCAGCGGAATGTCATCTAGTTAACGGGAAACAGAGCTCCACGGAATGTCATCTTGTCAACAGAACCAGAGCTCCACGGAATGTTATCCAGTCAATGGGAACCAGAGCTCCACTTAATATCATCTTGTCAACGGGAACCATAGTTGCACAGAATGTCATCTATTCAACGGGAACCAGATCTCCGCGGAATGTCATCTAGTCAACGTAAACCAGTGCTGCCCAGAATATCATCCAGTCAACGGGAACCAGGGCTCCACGGAATGTCATCTGATCAACAGGAACCAGAGCTCCGTGGAATTTCATCTAGTTAACGGGAAGCAGAGCACCACGGAATGTCATCTAGTCAACGGGAATCAGAGCTCCACGGAATGTCATCTAGTCACGGAACCAAAGCTCCACGCAATGTCATCCAGTCAACGGGAACCAGAGCTCCACAGAATGTCATCTGATCAACAGGAACCAGAGCTCCGTGGAATGTCACCTTGTCAACAGGAACCTGATCTGCACCGAATGTCATCCAGTCAACGGGAACCAGAGCTCCACGGAATGTCATCCAGTGATTGGGAACCAGTGCTCCGCAGAATGTCATCTAGTTAATGGGAAGTGGAGCTCAACGGAATATCATCTAGTCAACGGGAATCAGAGCTCCACGGAATGTCATCCAGTCAATGGGAACCAGAGCTCCGCAGAATGTCATCTAATCAACGGGAAGCAGAGCTCTGCGGAATGTCATCTAGTCAAAGGGAACCAGAGCTCAGCGGAATGTCATCTAGTTAACGGGAAGCAGAGCTCCACGGAATGTCATCTAGTCAACAGTAACCAGAGGTCCGCGAAATGTCATCTAGTCAACGAGAATCAGAGCTCCACGGAATGTCATCCAGTCAATGGGAACCAGAGCTCCGCAGAATGTCATCTAATCAACGGGAAGCAGAGCTCTGCGGAATGTCATCTAGTCAAAGGGAACCAGAGCTCAGCGGAATGTCATCTAGTTAACGGGAAGCAGAGCTCCACGGAATGTCATCCAGTTAATGGGAACCAGAGCTCCGCTTAATGTCATCCTGTCAACGGGAACCAGAGTTGCACAGAATGTCATCTAGTCAACGGGAACCAGAGCTCCGCGGAATGTCATCTAGTCATCGGGAACCAGAGCACCGCAGAATGTCATCCAGTCAACGGGGAACCAGAACTCCATGGAATATCATCTGATCAACTGGAACCAGAGATCCTCGGAATGACATCTAGTCAACATGAACCAGAGCTCCGCGGAATATCATCCAGTCAATGGGAATCAGAGCTCTGTGGAATGTCATCCACTCAACGGGAATCAGAGCTCCACGGAATGTCATCTAGTCAACGGGAACAAGAGCTCCGTAGAATGTCATCTAGTTAACGGGAAGCAATGTCATCTAGTCAACGGGAACCAGAGCTCCGCGGAATGTCATCTAGTCAACGGGAACCAGAGCTCCACGGAATTTCATCTGGTCAACGGAAACCAAAGCTGCACGGAATGTCATCTGGTCAACGGGAACCAGAGCCCCACGCAATGTTATCTAGTCCACGGAAGCCAGAGCTGCGCAGAATGTCATCTGGTCAGCGGGAACCAGAGCTCCACGGGCTGACATCCAGTCAACGGGATCCAGAGTTCCACAGAATGTCAGCTAGTCAACGGGAACCAGAGCTCCACGGAATGTCATCCAGTGATTGGGAACCAGTGCTCCGCGGAATGTCATCTTGTTAATGGGAAGTGGAGCTCTACGGAATATCATCTAGTCAACGGGAAGCAGAGCTCCACGGAACGTCATCTGGTCAACAGTAACCAGAGGACCGCGGAATGTCATCTAGTCAACGGGAATCAGAGCTCCACGGAATGTCATCCAGTCAATGGGAACCAGAGCTCCGCAGGATGTCATCTAATCAACGGGAAGCAGAGCTCCACGGGATGTCATCCAGTCAACGGAAACGAGAGCTCCACGGAATGTAATCTGGTAAACAGCAACCAGAGCTCCACGGAATGTCATCCAGTTAATGGGAACCAGAGCTCCGCTTAATGTCATCCTGTCAACGGGAACCAGAGTTGCACAGAATGTCATCTAGTCAACGGGAACCAGAGCTCCGCGGAATGTCATCTAGTCATCGGGAACCAGAGCACCGCAGAATGTCATCCAGTCAACGGGAACCAGAGCTCCATGGAATGTCATCTGATCAACTGGAACCAGAGATCCTCGGAATGACATCTAGTCAACATGAACCAGAGCTCCGCAGAATATCATCTAGTCAATGGAAATCAGAGCTCTGTGGAATGTCATCCACTCAACGGGAATCAGAGCTCCACGGAATGTCATCTAGTCAACGGGAACAAGAACTCCGTAGAATGTCATCTCGTTAACGGGAAGCAGAGCTCCATGGAATGTCATCTAGTCAACGGGAACCAGAGCTCCGCGGAATGTCATCTAGTCAACGAGAACCAGAGCTCCACGGAATTTCATCTAGTCAACGGAAACCAAAGCTGCACGGAATGTCATCTGGTCAACGGGAACCAGAGCCCCACGCAATGTTATCTAGTCCACGGAAGCCAGAGATCCGCAGAATGTCATCTCGTCAACGGGAACCAGAGCTCCACGGGCTGACATCCAGTCAACGGGATCCAGAGTTCCACAGAATGTCAGCTAGTCAACGGCAACCAGAGTTCCACGGAATGTAATCTGGTCAACAGCAACCAGAGCTCCGTAGAATGTCATCTAGTTAACGGGAAGCAGAGCTCGACGGCATGTCATCTAGTCAACGGGAACCAGAGTTGCACAGAATGTCATCTAGTCAACGAGAACCAGAGCTCGACGGAATGTCATCTAGTCAATGGAACCAGAGCTCCATGGAATGTCATCCAGTTAATGGGAACCAGAGCTCCGCTTAATGTCATCCTGTCAACGGGAACCAGAGTTGCACAGAATGTCATCTAGTCAACGGGAACCAGAGCTCCGCGGAATGTCATCTAGTCATCGGGAACCAGAGCTCCGCAGAATGTCATCCAGTCAACGGGAACCAGAGCTCCATGGAATGTCATCTGATCAACTGGAACCAGAGATCCTCGGAATGACATCTAGTCAACATGAACCAGAGCTCTGCGGAATATCGTCTAGTCAACGGGAACCAGAGCTCTGTGGAATGTCATCCACTCAACAGGAATCAGAGCTGCACGGAATGTCATCTAGTCAACGGGAACAAGAACTCCGTAGAATGTCATCTAGTTAACGGGAAGCAGAGCTCCACGGAATGTCATCTAGTCAACGGGAACCAGAGTTCCACGGAATGTCATCCAGTGATTGGGAACCAGTGCCCCGCGGATTGTCATCTAGTTAATGGGAAGTGGAGCACAACGGAATATCATCTAGTCAACGGGAAGCAGAGCTCCACGGAACGTCATCTGGTCAACAGTAACCAGAGGTCCGCGGAATGTCATCTAGTCAACGGGAATCAGATCTCCACGGAATGTCATCCAGTCAATGGGAACCAGAGCTCCGCAGAATGTCATCCAATCAACGGGAAGCAGAGCTCCACGGGATGTCATCCAGTCAACGGAAACCAGAGCTCCACGGAATGTAATCTGGTAAACAGCAACCAGAGCTCCACGGAATGTCATCCAGTCAACGGAAAACAGAGCTGCATGGAATGTCATCTAGTTAACGGGAACCAGAGCTCGACGGGATGTCATTTAGTCAATGGAACCAGAGCTCCACGGAATGTCATCCAGTTAATGGGAACCAGAGCTCCGCTTAATGTCATCCTGTAAACGGGAACCAGAGTTGCACAGAATGTCATCTAGTCAACGGGAACCAGAGCTCCGCGGAATGTCATCTAGTCATCGGGAACCAGAGCACCGCAGAATGTCATCCAGTCAACGGGAACCAGAGCTCCATGGAATGTCATCTGATCAACTGGAACCAGAGATCCTCGGAATGACATCTAGTCAACATGAACCAGAGCTCCGCGGAATATCATCTAGTCAATGGGAATCAGAGCTCTGTGGAATGTCATCCACTCAACGGGAATCAGAGCTCCACGGAATGTCATCTAGTCAACGGGAACAAGAGCTCCGTAGAATGTCATCTAGTTAACGGGAGGCAGAGCTCCATGGAATGTCATCTAGTCAACGGGAACCAGAGCTCCGCGGAATGTCATCTAGTCAACGGGAACCAGAGCTCCACGGAATTTCATCTAGTCAACGGAAACCAAAGCTGCACGGAATGTCATCTGGTCAACGGGAACCAGAGCCCCACGCAATGTTATCTAGTCCACGGAAGCCAGAGATCCGCAGAATGTCATCTGGTCAACGGGAACCAGAGCTCCACGGGCTGACATCCAGTCAACGGGATCCAGAGTTCCACAGAATGTCAGCTAGTCAACGGGAACCAGAGTTCCACAGAATGTCATCTGATCAACGGGAACCAGAGCTCTGCGGAATGTCATCCAGTCCACAGGAACCAGAGCTCAGCGTAATGTCATCTAGTCAACGGAAACCAGAGCCCCACGCAATGTCATCTAGTCAACGGAAACCAGAGCTCCACTGAATGTCATCTAGTCAACGGGAACCAGAGCTCAGCGGAATGTAATCTAGTTAACGGGAAGCAGAGCTCAATGGAATGTCATCTAGTCAACGGGAACCAGAGCTCCACGGAATGTCATCTTGTCAACAGAACCAGAGCTCCACGGAATGTTATCCAGTCAATGGGAACCAGAGCTCCACTTAAGATCATCTTGTCAACGGGAACCAGAGTTGCACAGAATGTCATCTATTCAACGGGAACCAGATCTCCGCGGAACGTCATCCAGTCAACGTAAACCTGTGCTGCTCAGAATGTTATCCAGTCAACGGGAGCCAGGGCTCCACGGACTGTCATCTTATCAACAGGAACCAGAGCTCCGTGGAATTTCATCTAGTTAACGGGAAGCAGAGCACCACGGAATGTCATCTAGTCAACGGGAAGCAAAGCTCCACGGAATGTCATCTGGTCAACAGTAACCAGAGGTCCGCGGAATGTCATCCAGTCAACAGGAACCAGAGCTCAGCGGAATGTCATCTAGTCAACGGAAAACAGAGGTGCGCGGAATGTCATCTAGTCAACGGGAACCAGAGCCCCACGCAATGTTATCTAGTCAACGGAAACCAGAGCTCCACGGAATGTCATCTAGTCAACGGGAACCAGAGCTCAGCGGAATGTCATCTAGTTAACGGGAAGCAGAGCTCAATGGAATGTCATCTAGTCAACGGGAACCAGAGCTCCACGGAATGTCATCTTGGCAACAGAACCAGAGCTCCACGGAATGTTATCCAGTCAATGGGAACCAGAGCTCCACTTAATATCATCTTGTCAACGGGAACCAGTGTTGCACAGAATGTCATCTATTCAACGGGAACCAGATCTCCGCGGAATGTCATCTAGTCAACGTAAACCTGTGCTGCCCAGAATGTCATCCAGTCAACGGCAGCCAGGGCTCCACGGAATGTCATCTTATCAACAGGAAGCAGAGCTCCGTGGAATTTCATCTAGTTAACGGGAAGCAGAGCACCACGGAATGTCATCTAGTCAACGGGAATCAGAGCTCCACGGAATGTCATCTAGTCACGGAACCAGAGCCCCACGCAATGTCATCCAGTCAACGGGAACCAGAGCTCCACAGAATGTCATCTGATCAACAGGAACCAGAGCTCCGTGGAATGTCACCTTGTCAACAGGAACCTGATCTGCACCGAATGTCATCCAGTCAACGGGAACCAGAGCTCCACGGAATGTCATCCAGTGATTGGGAACCAGTGCTCCGCGGAATGTCATCTAGTTAATGGGAAGTGGAGCTCAACGGAATATCATCTAGTCAACGGGAAGCAGAGCTCCACGGAATGTCATCTGGTCAACAGTAACCAGAGGTCCGCGGAATGTCATCTAGTCAACGGGAATCAGAGCTCCACGGAATGTCATCCAGTCAATGGGAACCAGAGCTCCGCAGAATGTCATCAAATCAACGGGAAGCAGAGCTCCACGGGATGTCATCTAGTCAACGGAAACCAGAGCTCCACGGAATGTAATCTGGTCAACAACAACCAGAGCTCCACGGAATGTCATCCAGTCAACGGAAAACAGAGCTGCATTGAATATCATCTAGTCAACGGGAACCAGATCCCCACGCAATGTCATCTAGTCAACGGAAACCAGAGCTCTGCGGAATGTCATCCTGTTAACGGGAAGCAGAGCTCCACGGAATGTCATCTAGTCAACGGGAACCAGAGCTCGACGGAATGTCAGCTAGTCAATGGAACCAGAGCTCCACGGAATGTCATCCAGTTAATGGGAACCAGAGCTCCGCTTAATGTCATCCTGTCAACGGGAACAGGAGTTGCACAGAATGTCACCTAGTCAACGGGACCCAGAGCTCCGCGGAATGTCATCTAGTCATCGGGAACCAGAGCACCGCAGAATGTCATCCAGTCAACGGGAACCAGAGCTCCGCTTAATGTCATCTGATCAACCGGAACCAGAGATCCTCGGAATGACATCTAGTCAACATGAACCAGAGCTCCGCGGAATATCATCTAGTCAATGGGAATCAGAGCTCTGTGGAATGTCATCCACTCAACGGGAATCAGAGCTCCACGGAATGTCATCTTGTCAACGGGAACAACAGCTCCGTAGAATGTCATCTAGTTAACGGGAAGCAGAGCTCCATGGAATGTCATCCAGTGAACGGGAACCAGAGTTCCGCAGAATGTCATCTGATCAACGGGAACCAGAGCTCCGCGGAATGTCATCCAGTCAACAGGAACCAGAGCTCAGCGGAATGTCACCTAGTCAACGGAAAACAGAGGTGCACGGAATGTCATCTAGTCAACGGGAACCAGAGCTCAGCGGAATGTCATCTAGTTAACGGGAAACAGAGCTCAATGGAATATCATCTAGTCAACGGGAACCAGAGCTCCACGGAATGTCATCTTGTCAACAGAACCAGAGCTCCACGGAATGTTATCCAGTCAATGGGAACCAGAGCTCCACGGAATGTCATCCAGTGATTGGGAACCAGTGCTCCGCGGAATGTCATCTAGTTAATGGGAAGTGGAGCTCAACGGAATATCATCTAGTCAACGGGAAGCAGAGCTCCACGGAATGTCATCTGGTCAACAGTAACCAGAGGTCCGCGGAATGTCATCTAGTCAACGGGAATCAGAGCTCCACGGAATGTCATCCAGTCAATGGGAACCAGAGCTCCGCAGAATGTCATCAAATCAACGGGAAGCAGAGCTCCACGGGATGTCATCTAGTCAACGGAAACCAGAGCTCCACGGAATGTAATCTGGTCAACAACAACCAGAGCTCCACGGAATGTCATCCAGTCAACGGAAAACAGAGCTGCATGGAATGTCATCTAGTCAACGGGAACCAGATCCCCACGCAATGTCATCTAGTCAACGGAAACCAGAGCTCTGCGGAATGTCATCCTGTTAACGGGAAGCAGAGCTCCACGGAATGTCATCTAGTCAACGGGAACCAGAGCTCGACGGAATGTCATCTAGTCAATGGACCCAGAGCTCCACGGAATGTCATCCAGTTAATGGGAACCAGAGCTCCGCTTAATGTCATCCTGTCAACGGGAACAGGAGTTGCACAGAATGTCATCTAGTCAACGGGACCCAGAGCTCCGCGGAATGTCATCTAGTCATCGGGAACCAGAGCACCGCAGAATGTCATCCAGTCAACGGGAACCAGAGCTCCGCTTAATGTCATCTGATCAACCGGAACCAAAGATCCTCGGAATGACATCTAGTCAACATGAACCAGAGCTCCGCGGAATATCATCTAGTCAATGGGAATCAGAGCTCTGTGGAATGTCATCCACTCAACGGGAATCAGAGCTCCACGGAATGTCATCTTGTCAACGGGAACAAGAGCTCCGTAGAATGTCATCTAGTTAACGGGAAGCAGAGCTCCATGGAATGTCATCCAGTGAACGGGAACCAGAGTTCCGCAGAATGTCATCTGATCAACGGGAACCAGAGCTCCGCGGAATGTCATCCAGTCAACAGGAACCAGAGCTCAGCGGAATGTCACCTAGTCAACGGAAAACAGAGGTGCACGGAATGTCATCTAGTCAACGGGAACCAGAGCTCAGCGGAATGTCATCTAGTCAACGTAAACCAGTGCTGCCCAGAACATCATCCAGTCAACGGGAACCAGGGCTCCACGGAATGTCATCTGATCAACAGGAACCAGAGCTCCGTGGAAATTCATCTAGTTAACGGGAAGTAGAGCACCACGGAATGTCATCTGATCAACAGGAACCAGAGCTCCGTGGAATGTCACCTTGTCAACAGAAACCTGAGCTGCGCCGAATGTCATCCAGTCAACGGGAACCAGAGCTCCACGGAATGTCATCCAGTGAATGGGAACCAGTGCTCCGCGGAATGTCATCTAGTTAATGGGAAGTGGAGCTCAACGGAATATCATCTAGTCAACGGGAAGCAGAGCTCCACGGAATGTCATCTAGTCAACAGTAACCAGAGGTCCGCGGAATGTCATCTAGCCAACGGGAATCAGAGCTCCACGGAATGTCATCCAGTCAATGGGAACCAGAGCTCCGCAGAATGTCATCTAGTCAACGGGAAGCAGAGCTCCACGGGATGTCATCTAGTCAACGGAAACCAGAGCTCCACGGAATGTCATCTGGTCAACAGGAAGCAGAGTTCCACAGAATGTCATCCAGTCAACGGGAACCAGAGTTCCACAGAATGTCCTCTAGTCAACGGGAAGCAGAGCTCCACGGGATGTCATCCAGTCAACTGGAACCAGAGTTCCACGGAATGTCATCCAGTCAACGGGTACCAGAGCTCCACGGAATGTCATCTAGTCAACGGGAACCAGAGCTCCATGGAATGTCATCTAGTCAACGGAAACCATAGATGCACGGAATGTCATCCAGTCAATGGGAACCAGAGCTCCGCGGAATGTCATCTAGTCAACGGGAACCAGAGCTCCACGGAGTGTCATCCAGTCAACGGGAACCAGAGTTCCACAGAATGTCATCTAGTCGACGGGAAGCAGAGCTCCACGGAATGTCATCCAGTCAAAGGGAACCAGAGTTCCACGGAATGTAATCTGGTCAACAGCAACCAGAGCTCCGCGGAATGTCTTCCACTCAAAGGGAACCAGAGCTCCACGGAATGTCATCCAGTCAACGGAAAACAGAGCTGCATGGAATGTCATCCAGTCAACGGGAACCAGGGCCCCAGGCAATGTCATCTAGACAATGGAAACCAGAGCTCCACGGAATGTCTTCCACTCAAAGGGAACCAGAGCTCCACGGAATGTCATCCAGTCAACGGAAAACAGAGCTGCATGGAATGTCATCCAGTCAACGGGAACCAGGGCCCCACGCAATGTCATCTAGTCAATGGAAACCAGAGCTCCACGGAATGTCATCCAGTTAATGGGAACCAGAGCTCCGCGGAATGTCATCTAGTCATCGGGAACCAGAGCACCGCAGAATGTCATCCAGTCAACGGGAACCAGAGCTCCATGGAATGTCATCTGATCAACTGGCACCAGAGATCCTCGGAATGACATCTAGTCAACATGAACCAGAGCTCCGCGGAATATCACCTAGTCAATGGGAATCAGAGATCTGTGGAATGTCATCCACTCAACGGGAATCAGAGCTCCACGGAATGTCATCTAGTCAACGGGAACAAGAGCTCCTTAGAATGTCATCTAGTTAACGGGAAGCAGAGCTCCATGGAATGTCATCTAGTCAACGGGAACCAGAGCTCCACGGAATTTCATCTAGTCAACGGAAACCAAAGCTGCACGGAATGTCATCTGGTCAACGGGAACCAGAGCCCCACGCAATGTTATCTAGTCCATGGAAGCCAGAGCTCCGCAGAATGTCATTAGGTCAACGGGAACCAGAGCTCCACGGGCTGACATCCAGTCAACGGGATCCAGAGTTCCACAGAATGTCAGCTAGTCAACGGGAACCAGAGCTCCACGGAATGTCATCCAGTGATTGGGAACCAGTGCTCCGCGGAATGTCATCTAGTTAATGGGAAGTGGAGCTCAACGGAATATCATCTAGTCAACGGGAAGCAGAGCTCCACGGAATGTCATCTGGTCAACAGTAACCAGAGGTCCGCGGAATGTCATCTAGTCAACGGGAATCAGAGCTCCACGGAATGTCATCCAGTCAATGGGAACCAGAGCTCCGCAGAATGTCATCTAATCAACGGGAAGCAGAGCTCCACGGGATGTCATCTAGTCAACGGAAACCAGAGCTCCACGGAATGTAATCTGGTCAACAGCAACCAGAGCTCCACGGAATGTCATCCAGTGAACGGGAACCAGATCCCCACGCAATGTCATCTAGTCAACGGAAACCAGAGCTCTGCGGAATGTCATCTAGTCATCAGGAGCCAGAGCACCGCAGAATGTCATCCAGTCAACAGGAACCAGAGCTCCATGGAATGTCATCTGATCAACTGGAACCAGAGATCCTCGGAATGACATCTAGTCAACATGAACCAGAGCTCCGCGGAATATCATCTAGTCAATGGGAATCAGAGCTCTGTGGAATGTCATCCACTCAACGGGAATCAGAGCTCCACGGAATGTCATCTAGTCAACGGGAACAAGAGCTCCGTAGAATGTCATCTCGTTAATGGGAAGCAGAGCTCCATGGAATGTCATCTAGTCAACGGGAACCAGAGCTCCGCGGAATGTCATCTAGTCAACGGGAACCAGAGCTCCACGGAATTTCATCTAGTCAACAGAAACCAAAGCTGCACGGAATGTCATCTGGTCAACGGGAACCAGAGCTCCACGGGCTGACATCCAGTCAACGGGATCCAGAGTTCCACAGAATGTCAGCTAGTCAACGGGAAACAGAGCTGCATGGAATGTCATCTAGTCAACGGGAACCAGAACCCCACGCAATGTCATCTAGTCAACGAAAACCAGAGCTCTGCGGAATGTCATCTAGTCAAAGGGAACCAAAGCTCGACGGAATGTCATCTAGTCAATGGAACCAGAGCTCCATGGAATGTCATCCAGTTAATGGGAACCAGAGCTCCATGGAATGTCATCTGATCAACTGGAACCAGAGATCCTCGGAATGACATCTAGTCAACATGAACCAGAGCTCTGCAGAATATTATCTAGTCAACGGGAACCAGAGCTCTGTGGAATGTCATCTACTCAACAGCAATCAGAGCTGCACGGAATGTCATCTAGTCAACGGGAACAAGAGCTCCGTAGAATGTCATCTAGTTAACGGAAAGCAGAGCTCCACGGAATGTCATCTAGTCAACGGGAACCAGAGTTGCACAGAATGTTATCTAGTCAACGGGAACCAGAGCTCGACGGAATGTCATCAAGTCAATGGAACCAGAGCTCCATGGAATGTCATCCAGTTAATGGGAACCAGAGCTCCACTTAATGTCATCCTGTCAACGGGAACCAGAGTTGCACAGAATGTCATCTAGTCAACGGGAACCAGAGCTCCACGGAATGTCATCTAGTCATCGGGAACCAGAGCTCCGCAGAATGTCATCCAGTCAACGGGAACCAGAGCTCCATGGAATGTCATCTGATCAACTGGAACCAGAGATCCTCGGAATGACATCTAGTCAACATGAACCAGAGCTCTGCAGAATATTATCTAGTCAACGGGAACCAGAGCTCTGTGGAATGTCATCCACTCAACAGGAATCAGAGCTGCACGGAATGTCATCTAGTCAACGGGAACAAGAGCTCCGTAGAATGTCATCTAGTTAACGGGAAGCAGAGCTCCACGGAATGTCATCTAGACAACGGGAACCAGAGTTCCACAGAATGTCATCTGATCAACGGGAACCAGAGCTCCGCGGAATGTCATCCAGTCCACAGGAACCAGAGCTCAGCGTAATGTCATCTAGTCAACGGAAACCAGAGCCCCACGCAATGTCATCTAGTCAACGGAAACTAGAGCTCCACGGAATGTCATCTAGTCAACGGGAACCAGAGCTCAGCGGAATGTCATCTAGTTAACGGGAAGCAGAGCTCAATGGAATGTCATCTAGTCAACGGGAACCAGAGCTCCACAGAATGTCATCTTGTCAACAGAACCAGAGCTCCACGGAATGTTATCCAGTCAATGGGAACCAGAGCTCCACTTAAGATCATCTTGTCAACGGGAACCAGAGTTGCACAGAATGTCATCTATTCAACGGGAACCAGATCTCCGCGGAACGTCATCTAGTCAACGTAAACCTGTGCTGCTCAGAATGTCATCCAGTCAACGGGAGCCAGGGCTCCACGGAATGTCATCTGATCAACAGGAACCAGAGCTCCGTGGAATTTCATCTAGTTAACGGGAAGCAGAGCACCATGGAATGTCATCTAGTCAACGGGAAGCAAAGCTCCACGGAATGTCATCTGGTCAACAGTAACCAGAGGTCGGCGGAATGTCATCTAGTCAACGGGAATCAGAGCTCCACGGAATGTCATCTAGTCAACGGGAACAAGAGCTCCGTAGAATGTCATCTAGTTAACGGGAAGCAGAGCTCCACGGAATGTCATCTAGTCAACGGGAACCAGAGTTCCACTGAATGTCATCTGATCAACGGGAACCAGAGCTCCGCGGAATGTCATCCAGTCAACAGGAACCAGAGCTCAGCGGAATGTCATCTAGTCAACGGAAAACAGAGGTGCACGGAATGTCATCTAGTCAACGGGAACCAGAGCCCCACGCAATGTCATCTAGTCAACGGAAACCAGAGCTCCACGGAATGTCATCTAGTCAACGGGAACCAGAGCTCAGCGGAATGTCATCTAGTTAACGGGAAGCAGAGCTCAATGGAATGTCATCTAGTCAACGGGAACCAGAGCTCCACGGAATGTCATCTTGGCAACAGAACCAGAGCTCCACGGAATGTTATCCAGTCAATGGGAACCAGAGCTCCACTTAATATCATCTTGTCAACGGGAACCAGTGTTGCACAGAATGTCATCTATTCAACGGGAACCAGATCTCCGCGGAATGTCATCTAGTCAACGTAAACCTGTGCTGCGCAGAATGTCATCCAGTCAACGGCAGCCAGGGCTCCACGGAATGTCATCTTATCAACAGGAAGCAGAGCTCCGTGGAATTTCATCTAGTTAACGGGAAGCAGAGCACCACGGAATGTCATCTAGTCAACGGGAATCAGAGCTCCACGGAATGTCATCTAGTCACGGAACCAGAGCCCCACGCAATGTCATCCAGTCAACGGGAACCAGAGCTCCACAGAATGTCATCTGATCAACAGGAACCAGAGCTCCGTGGAATGTCACCTTGTCAACAGGAACCTGATCTGCACCGAATGTCATCCAGTCAACGGGAACCAGAGCTCCACGGAATGTCATCCAGTGATTGGGAACCAGTGCTCCGCGGAATGTCATCTAGTTAATGGGAAGTGGAGCTCAACGGAATATCATCTAGTCAACGGGAAGCAGAGCTCCACGGAATGTCATCTGGTCAACAGTAACCAGAGGTCCGCGGAATGTCATCTAGTCAACGGGAATCAGAGCTCCACGGAATGTCATCCAGTCAATGGGAACCAGAGCTCCGCAGAATGTCATCAAATCAACGGGAAGCAGAGCTCCACGGGATGTCATCTAGTCAACGGAAACCAGAGCTCCACGGAATGTAATCTGGTCAACAACAACCAGAGCTCCACGGAATGTCATCCAGTCAACGGAAAACAGAGCTGCATTGAATATCATCTAGTCAACGGGAACCAGATCCCCACGCAATGTCATCTAGTCAACGGAAACCAGAGCTCTGCGGAATGTCATCCTGTTAACGGGAAGCAGAGCTCCACGGAATGTCATCTAGTCAACGGGAACCAGAGCTCGACGGAATGTCAGCTAGTCAATGGAACCAGAGCTCCACGGAATGTCATCCAGTTAATGGGAACCAGAGCTCCGCTTAATGTCATCCTGTCAACGGGAACAGGAGTTGCACAGAATGTCACCTAGTCAACGGGACCCAGAGCTCCGCGGAATGTCATCTAGTCATCGGGAACCAGAGCACCGCAGAATGTCATCCAGTCAACGGGAACCAGAGCTCCGCTTAATGTCATCTGATCAACCGGAACCAGAGATCCTCGGAATGACATCTAGTCAACATGAACCAGAGCTCCGCGGAATATCATCTAGTCAATGGGAATCAGAGCTCTGTGGAATGTCATCCACTCAACGGGAATCAGAGCTCCACGGAATGTCATCTTGTCAACGGGAACAACAGCTCCGTAGAATGTCATCTAGTTAACGGGAAGCAGAGCTCCATGGAATGTCATCCAGTGAACGGGAACCAGAGTTCCGCAGAATGTCATCTGATCAACGGGAACCAGAGCTCCGCGGAATGTCATCCAGTCAACAGGAACCAGAGCTCAGCGGAATGTCACCTAGTCAACGGAAAACAGAGGTGCACGGAATGTCATCTAGTCAACGGGAACCAGAGCTCAGCGGAATGTCATCTAGTTAACGGGAAACAGAGCTCAATGGAATATCATCTAGTCAACGGGAACCAGAGCTCCACGGAATGTCATCTTGTCAACAGAACCAGAGCTCCACGGAATGTTATCCAGTCAATGGGAACCAGAGCTCCACGGAATGTCATCCAGTGATTGGGAACCAGTGCTCCGCGGAATGTCATCTAGTTAATGGGAAGTGGAGCTCAACGGAATATCATCTAGTCAACGGGAAGCAGAGCTCCACGGAATGTCATCTGGTCAACAGTAACCAGAGGTCCGCGGAATGTCATCTAGTCAACGGGAATCAGAGCTCCACGGAATGTCATCCAGTCAATGGGAACCAGAGCTCCGCAGAATGTCATCAAATCAACGGGAAGCAGAGCTCCACGGGATGTCATCTAGTCAACGGAAACCAGAGCTCCACGGAATGTAATCTGGTCAACAACAACCAGAGCTCCACGGAATGTCATCCAGTCAACGGAAAACAGAGCTGCATGGAATGTCATCTAGTCAACGGGAACCAGATCCCCACGCAATGTCATCTAGTCAACGGAAACCAGAGCTCTGCGGAATGTCATCCTGTTAACGGGAAGCAGAGCTCCACGGAATGTCATCTAGTCAACGGGAACCAGAGCTCGACGGAATGTCATCTAGTCAATGGACCCAGAGCTCCACGGAATGTCATCCAGTTAATGGGAACCAGAGCTCCGCTTAATGTCATCCTGTCAACGGGAACAGGAGTTGCACAGAATGTCATCTAGTCAACGGGACCCAGAGCTCCGCGGAATGTCATCTAGTCATCGGGAACCAGAGCACCGCAGAATGTCATCCAGTCAACGGGAACCAGAGCTCCGCTTAATGTCATCTGATCAACCGGAACCAAAGATCCTCGGAATGACATCTAGTCAACATGAACCAGAGCTCCGCGGAATATCATCTAGTCAATGGGAATCAGAGCTCTGTGGAATGTCATCCACTCAACGGGAATCAGAGCTCCACGGAATGTCATCTTGTCAACGGGAACAAGAGCTCCGTAGAATGTCATCTAGTTAACGGGAAGCAGAGCTCCATGGAATGTCATCCAGTGAACGGGAACCAGAGTTCCGCAGAATGTCATCTGATCAACGGGAACCAGAGCTCCGCGGAATGTCATCCAGTCAACAGGAACCAGAGCTCAGCGGAATGTCACCTAGTCAACGGAAAACAGAGGTGCACGGAATGTCATCTAGTCAACGGGAACCAGAGCTCAGCGGAATGTCATCTAGTCAACGTAAACCAGTGCTGCCCAGAACATCATCCAGTCAACGGGAACCAGGGCTCCACGGAATGTCATCTGATCAACAGGAACCAGAGCTCCGTGGAAATTCATCTAGTTAACGGGAAGTAGAGCACCACGGAATGTCATCTGATCAACAGGAACCAGAGCTCCGTGGAATGTCACCTTGTCAACAGAAACCTGAGCTGCGCCGAATGTCATCCAGTCAACGGGAACCAGAGCTCCACGGAATGTCATCCAGTGAATGGGAACCAGTGCTCCGCGGAATGTCATCTAGTTAATGGGAAGTGGAGCTCAACGGAATATCATCTAGTCAACGGGAAGCAGAGCTCCACGGAATGTCATCTAGTCAACAGTAACCAGAGGTCCGCGGAATGTCATCTAGCCAACGGGAATCAGAGCTCCACGGAATGTCATCCAGTCAATGGGAACCAGAGCTCCGCAGAATGTCATCTAGTCAACGGGAAGCAGAGCTCCACGGGATGTCATCTAGTCAACGGAAACCAGAGCTCCACGGAATGTCATCTGGTCAACAGGAAGCAGAGTTCCACAGAATGTCATCCAGTCAACGGGAACCAGAGTTCCACAGAATGTCCTCTAGTCAACGGGAAGCAGAGCTCCACGGGATGTCATCCAGTCAACTGGAACCAGAGTTCCACGGAATGTCATCCAGTCAACGGGTACCAGAGCTCCACGGAATGTCATCTAGTCAACGGGAACCAGAGCTCCATGGAATGTCATCTAGTCAACGGAAACCATAGATGCACGGAATGTCATCCAGTCAATGGGAACCAGAGCTCCGCGGAATGTCATCTAGTCAACGGGAACCAGAGCTCCACGGAGTGTCATCCAGTCAACGGGAACCAGAGTTCCACAGAATGTCATCTAGTCGACGGGAAGCAGAGCTCCACGGAATGTCATCCAGTCAAAGGGAACCAGAGTTCCACGGAATGTAATCTGGTCAACAGCAACCAGAGCTCCGCGGAATGTCTTCCACTCAAAGGGAACCAGAGCTCCACGGAATGTCATCCAGTCAACGGAAAACAGAGCTGCATGGAATGTCATCCAGTCAACGGGAACCAGGGCCCCAGGCAATGTCATCTAGACAATGGAAACCAGAGCTCCACGGAATGTCTTCCACTCAAAGGGAACCAGAGCTCCACGGAATGTCATCCAGTCAACGGAAAACAGAGCTGCATGGAATGTCATCCAGTCAACGGGAACCAGGGCCCCACGCAATGTCATCTAGTCAATGGAAACCAGAGCTCCACGGAATGTCATCCAGTTAATGGGAACCAGAGCTCCGCGGAATGTCATCTAGTCATCGGGAACCAGAGCACCGCAGAATGTCATCCAGTCAACGGGAACCAGAGCTCCATGGAATGTCATCTGATCAACTGGCACCAGAGATCCTCGGAATGACATCTAGTCAACATGAACCAGAGCTCCGCGGAATATCACCTAGTCAATGGGAATCAGAGATCTGTGGAATGTCATCCACTCAACGGGAATCAGAGCTCCACGGAATGTCATCTAGTCAACGGGAACAAGAGCTCCTTAGAATGTCATCTAGTTAACGGGAAGCAGAGCTCCATGGAATGTCATCTAGTCAACGGGAACCAGAGCTCCACGGAATTTCATCTAGTCAACGGAAACCAAAGCTGCACGGAATGTCATCTGGTCAACGGGAACCAGAGCCCCACGCAATGTTATCTAGTCCATGGAAGCCAGAGCTCCGCAGAATGTCATTAGGTCAACGGGAACCAGAGCTCCACGGGCTGACATCCAGTCAACGGGATCCAGAGTTCCACAGAATGTCAGCTAGTCAACGGGAACCAGAGCTCCACGGAATGTCATCCAGTGATTGGGAACCAGTGCTCCGCGGAATGTCATCTAGTTAATGGGAAGTGGAGCTCAACGGAATATCATCTAGTCAACGGGAAGCAGAGCTCCACGGAATGTCATCTGGTCAACAGTAACCAGAGGTCCGCGGAATGTCATCTAGTCAACGGGAATCAGAGCTCCACGGAATGTCATCCAGTCAATGGGAACCAGAGCTCCGCAGAATGTCATCTAATCAACGGGAAGCAGAGCTCCACGGGATGTCATCTAGTCAACGGAAACCAGAGCTCCACGGAATGTAATCTGGTCAACAGCAACCAGAGCTCCACGGAATGTCATCCAGTGAACGGGAACCAGATCCCCACGCAATGTCATCTAGTCAACGGAAACCAGAGCTCTGCGGAATGTCATCTAGTCATCAGGAGCCAGAGCACCGCAGAATGTCATCCAGTCAACAGGAACCAGAGCTCCATGGAATGTCATCTGATCAACTGGAACCAGAGATCCTCGGAATGACATCTAGTCAACATGAACCAGAGCTCCGCGGAATATCATCTAGTCAATGGGAATCAGAGCTCTGTGGAATGTCATCCACTCAACGGGAATCAGAGCTCCACGGAATGTCATCTAGTCAACGGGAACAAGAGCTCCGTAGAATGTCATCTCGTTAATGGGAAGCAGAGCTCCATGGAATGTCATCTAGTCAACGGGAACCAGAGCTCCGCGGAATGTCATCTAGTCAACGGGAACCAGAGCTCCACGGAATTTCATCTAGTCAACAGAAACCAAAGCTGCACGGAATGTCATCTGGTCAACGGGAACCAGAGCTCCACGGGCTGACATCCAGTCAACGGGATCCAGAGTTCCACAGAATGTCAGCTAGTCAACGGGAAACAGAGCTGCATGGAATGTCATCTAGTCAACGGGAACCAGAACCCCACGCAATGTCATCTAGTCAACGAAAACCAGAGCTCTGCGGAATGTCATCTAGTCAAAGGGAACCAAAGCTCGACGGAATGTCATCTAGTCAATGGAACCAGAGCTCCATGGAATGTCATCCAGTTAATGGGAACCAGAGCTCCATGGAATGTCATCTGATCAACTGGAACCAGAGATCCTCGGAATGACATCTAGTCAACATGAACCAGAGCTCTGCAGAATATTATCTAGTCAACGGGAACCAGAGCTCTGTGGAATGTCATCTACTCAACAGCAATCAGAGCTGCACGGAATGTCATCTAGTCAACGGGAACAAGAGCTCCGTAGAATGTCATCTAGTTAACGGAAAGCAGAGCTCCACGGAATGTCATCTAGTCAACGGGAACCAGAGTTGCACAGAATGTTATCTAGTCAACGGGAACCAGAGCTCGACGGAATGTCATCAAGTCAATGGAACCAGAGCTCCATGGAATGTCATCCAGTTAATGGGAACCAGAGCTCCACTTAATGTCATCCTGTCAACGGGAACCAGAGTTGCACAGAATGTCATCTAGTCAACGGGAACCAGAGCTCCACGGAATGTCATCTAGTCATCGGGAACCAGAGCTCCGCAGAATGTCATCCAGTCAACGGGAACCAGAGCTCCATGGAATGTCATCTGATCAACTGGAACCAGAGATCCTCGGAATGACATCTAGTCAACATGAACCAGAGCTCTGCAGAATATTATCTAGTCAACGGGAACCAGAGCTCTGTGGAATGTCATCCACTCAACAGGAATCAGAGCTGCACGGAATGTCATCTAGTCAACGGGAACAAGAGCTCCGTAGAATGTCATCTAGTTAACGGGAAGCAGAGCTCCACGGAATGTCATCTAGACAACGGGAACCAGAGTTCCACAGAATGTCATCTGATCAACGGGAACCAGAGCTCCGCGGAATGTCATCTTGTCAACAGAACCAGAGCTCCACGGAATGTTATCCAGTCAACGGGAACCAGAGCTCAGCGGAATGTCATCTAGTTAACGGGAAGCAGAGCTCAATGGAATGTCATCTAGTCAACGGGAACCAGAGCTCCACAGAATGTCATCTTGTCAACAGAACCAGAGCTCCACGGAATGTTATCCAGTCAATGGGAACCAGAGCTCCACTTAAGATCATCTTGTCAACGGGAACCAGAGTTGCACAGAATGTCATCTATTCAACGGGAACCAGATCTCCGCGGAACGTCATCTAGTCAACGTAAACCTGTGCTGCTCAGAATGTCATCCAGTCAACGGGAGCCAGGGCTCCACGGAATGTCATCTGATCAACAGGAACCAGAGCTCCGTGGAATTTCATCTAGTTAACGGGAAGCAGAGCACCATGGAATGTCATCTAGTCAACGGGAAGCAAAGCTCCACGGAATGTCATCTGGTCAACAGTAACCAGAGGTCGGCGGAATGTCATCTAGTCAACGGGAATCAGAGCTCCACGGAATGTCATCTAGTCAACGGGAACAAGAGCTCCGTAGAATGTCATCTAGTTAACGGGAAGCAGAGCTCCACGGAATGTCATCTAGTCAACGGGAACCAGAGTTCCACTGAATGTCATCTGATCAACGGGAACCAGAGCTCCGCGGAATGTCATCCAGTCAACAGGAACCAGAGCTCAGCGGAATGTCATCTAGTCAACGGAAAACAGAGGTGCACGGAATGTCATCTAGTCAACGGGAACCAGAGCCCCACGCAATGTCATCTAGTCAACGGAAACCAGAGCTCCACGGAATGTCATCTAGTCAACGGGAACCAGAGCTCAGCGGAATGTCATCTAGTTAACGGGAAGCAGAGCTCAATGGAATGTCATCTAGTCAACGGGAACCAGAGCTCCACGGAATGTCATCTTGGCAACAGAACCAGAGCTCCACGGAATGTTATCCAGTCAATGGGAACCAGAGCTCCACTTAATATCATCTTGTCAACGGGAACCAGTGTTGCACAGAATGTCATCTATTCAACGGGAACCAGATCTCCGCGGAATGTCATCTAGTCAACGTAAACCTGTGCTGCGCAGAATGTCATCCAGTCAACGGCAGCCAGGGCTCCACGGAATGTCATCTTATCAACAGGAAGCAGAGCTCCGTGGAATTTCATCTAGTTAACGGGAAGCAGAGCACCACGGAATGTCATCTAGTCAACGGGAATCAGAGCTCCACGGAATGTCATCTAGTCACGGAACCAGAGCCCCACGCAATGTCATCCAGTCAACGGGAACCAGAGCTCCACAGAATGTCATCTGATCAACAGGAACCAGAGCTCCGTGGAATGTCACCTTGTCAACAGGAACCTGATCTGCACCGAATGTCATCCAGTCAACGGGAACCAGAGCTCCACGGAATGTCATCCAGTGATTGGGAACCAGTGCTCCGCGGAATGTCATCTAGTTAATGGGAAGTGGAGCTCAACGGAATATCATCTAGTCAACGGGAAACAGAGCTCCACGGAATGTCATCTGGTCAACAGTAACCAGAGGTCCGCGGAATGTCATCTAGTCAACGGGAATCAGAGCTCCACGGAATGTCACCCAGTCAATGGGAACCAGAGCTCCGCAGAATGTCATCAAATCAACGGGAAGCAGAGCTCTACGGGATGTCATCTAGTCAACGGAAACCAGAGCTCCACGGAATGTAATCTGGTCAACAGCAACCAGAGCTCCACGGAATGTCATCCAGTCAATGGAAAACAGAGCTGCATGGAATGTCATCTAGTCAACGGGAACCAGATCCCCACGCAATGTCATCTAGTCAACGGAAACCAGAGCTCTGCGGAATGTCATCTAGTTAACGGGAAGCAGAGCTCCACGGAATGTCATCTAGTCAACGGGAACCAGAGCTCGACGGAATGTCATCTAGTCAATGGAACCAGAGCTCCACGGAATGTCATCCAGTTAATGGGAACCAGAGCTCCGCTTAATGTCATCCTGTCAACGGGAACCACAGTTGCACAGAATGTCATCTAGTCAACGGGAACCAGAGCTCCGCGGAATGTCATCTAGTCATCGGGAACCAGAGCACCGCAGAATGTCATCCAGTCAACGGGAACCAGAGCTCCATGGAATGTCATCTGATCAACTTGAACCAGAGATCCTCGGAATGACATCTAGTCAACATGAACCAGAGCTCCGCGGAATATCATCTAGTCAATGGGAATCAGAGCTCTGTGGAATGTCATCCACTCAACGGGAATCAGAGCTCCACGGAATGTCATCTAGTCAACGGGAACAAGAGCTCCGTAGAATGTCATCTAGTTAACGGGAAGCAGAGCTCCATGGAATGTCATCCAGTCAACGGGAACCAGAGTTCCACAGAATGTCATCTGATCAACGGGAACCAGAGCTCCGCGGAATGTCATCCAGTCAACAGGAACCAGAGCTCAGCGGAATGTCATCTAGTTAACGGGAAGCAGAGCTCAATGGAATGTCATCTAGTCAACGGGAACCAGAGCTCCACGGAATGTCATCTTGGCAACAGAACCAGAGCTCCACGGAATGTTATCCAGTCAATGGGAACCAGAGCTCCACTTAATATCATCTTGTCAACGGGAACCAGTGTTGCACAGAATGTCATCTATTCAACGGGAACCAGATCTCCGCGGAATGTCATCTAGTCAACGTAAACCTGTGCTGCCCAGAATGTCATCCAGTCAACGGCAGCCAGGGCTCCACGGAATGTCATTTTATCAACAGGAAGCAGAGCTCCGTGGAATTTCATCTAGTTAACGGGAAGCAGAGCACCACGGAATGTCATCTAGTCAACGGGAATCAGAGCTCCACGGAATGTCATCTAGTCACGGAACCAGAGCCCCACGCAATGTCATCCAGTCAACGGGAACCAGAGCTCCACAGAATGTCATCTGATCAACAGGAACCAGAGCTCCGTGGAGTGTCACCTTGTCAACAGGAACCTGATCTGCACCGAATGTCATCCAGTCAACGGGAACCAGAGCTCCACGGAATGTCATCCAGTGATTGGGAACCAGTGCTCCGCGGAATGTCATCTAGTTAATGGGAAGTGGAGCTCAACGGAATATCATCTAGTCAACGGGAAGCAGAGCTCCACGGAATGTCATCTGGTCAACAGTAACCAGAGGTCCGCGGAATGTCATCTAGTCAACGGGAATCAGAGCTCCACGTAATGTCATCCAGTCAATGGGAACCAGAGCTCCGCAGAATGTCATCAAATCAACGGGAAGCAGAGCTCCACGGGATGTCATCTAGTCAACGGAAACCAGAGCTCCACGGAATGTAATCTGGTCAACAGCAACCAGAGCTCCACGGAATGTCATCCAGTCAATGGAAAACAGAGCTGCATGGAATGTCATCTAGTCAACGGGAACCAGATCCCCACGCAATGTCATCTAGTCAACGGAAACCAGAGCTCTGCGGAATGTCATCTAGTTAACGGGAAGCAGAGCTCCACGGAATGTCATCTAGTCAACGGGAACCAGAGCTCGGCGGAATGTCATCTAGTCAATGGAACCAGAGCTCCACGGAATGTCATCCAGTTAATGGGAACCAGAGCTCCGCTTAATGACATCCTGTCAACGGGAACCACAGTTGCACAGAATGTCATCTAGTCAACGGGAACCAGAGCTCCGCGGAATGTCATCTAGTCATCGGGAACCAGAGCACCGCAGAATGTCATCCAGTCAACGGGAACCAGAGCTCCATGGAATGTCATCTGATCAACTTGAACCAGAGATCCTCGGAATGACATCTAGTCAACATGAACCAGAGCTCTGCAGAATATTATCTAGTCAATGGGAATCAGAGCTCTGTGGAATGTCATCCACTCAACGGGAATCAGAGCTCCACGGAATGTCATCTAGTCAACGGGAACAAGAGCTCCGTAGAATGTCATCTAGTTAACGGGAAGCAGAGCTCCATGGAATGTCATCCAGTCAACGGGAACCAGAGTTCCACAGAATGTCATCTGATCAACGGGAACCAGAGCTCCGCGGAATGTCATCCAGTCAACAGGAACCAGAGCTCAGCGGAATGTCACCTAGTCAACGGAAAACAGAGGTGCACGGAATGTCATCTAGTCAACGGGAACCAGAGCCCCACGCAATGTCATCTAGTCAACGGAAACCAGAGCTCCACGGAATGTCATCTAGTCAACGGGAACCAGAGCTCAGCGGAATGTCATCTAGTCAACGGGAGCCAGAGCTCCACGGAATGTCATCTTGTCAACAGAACCAGAGCTCCACGGAATGTTATCCAGTCAATGGGAACCAGAGCTCCACTTAATATCATCTTGTCAACGGGAACCAGAGTTGCACAGAATGTCATCTATTCAACGGGAACCAGATCTCCGCGGAATGTCATCTAGTCAACGTAAACCAGTGCTTCCCAGAATGTCATCCAGTCAACGGGAACCAGGGCTCCACGGAATGTCATCTGATCAACAGGAACCAGAGCTCTGTGGAATTTCATCTAGTTAACGGGAAGTAGAGCACCACGGAATGTCATCTAGTCAACGGGAATCAGAGCTCAACGGAATGTCATCTAGTCACAGAACCAGAGGCCCACGCAATGTCATCCAGTCAACGGGAACCAGAGCTCCACAGAATGTCATCTGATCAACAGGAACCAGAGCTCCGTGGAATGTCACCTTGCCAACAGAAACCTGAGCTGCACCGAATGTCATCCAGTCAACGAGAACCAGAGCTCCACGGAATGTCATCCAGTGAATGGGAACCAGTGCTCCGCGGAATGTTATCTAGTTAATGGGAAGTGGAGCTCAACAGAATATCATCTAGTCAACGGGAAGCAGAGCTCCACGGAATGTCATCTGGTCAACAGTAACCAGAGGTCCGCGGAATGTCATCTAGCCAACGGGAATCAGAGCTCCACGGAATGTCATCCAGTCAATGGGAACCAGAGCTCCGCAGAATGTCATCTAGTCAACGGGAAGCAGAGCTCCACGGGATGTCATCTAGTCAACGGAAACCAGAGCTCCACGGAATGTCATCTGGTCAACAGGAAGCAGAGTTCCACAGAATGTCATCCAGTCAACGGGAACCAGAGTTCCACAGAATGTCCTCTAGTCAACGGGAAGCAGAGCTCCACGGGATGTTATCCAGTCAACTGGAACCAGAGTTCCACGGAATGTCATCCAGTCAACGGGTACCAGAGCTCCACGGAATGTCATCTAGTCAACGGGAACCAGAGCTCCATGGAATGTCATCTAGTCAACGGAAACCAGAGCTGCACGGAATGTCATCCAGTCAATGGGAACCAGAGCTCCGCGGAATGTCATCTAGTCAACGGGAACCAGAGCTCCACGGAATGTCATCCAGTCAACGGGAACCAGAGTTCCACAGAATGTCATCTAGTCGACGGGAAGCAGAGCTCCACGGAATGTCATCCAGTCAAAGGGAACCAGAGGTCCACGGAATGTAATCTGGTCAACAGCAACCAGAGCTCCGCGGAATGTCTTCCACTCAAAGGGAACCAGAGCTCCACGGAATGTCATCCAGTCAACGGGAACCAGGGCCCCACGCAATGTCATCTAGTCAATGGAAACCAGAGCTCTGCGGAATGTCATCTAGTCAAAGGGAACCAGAGCTTCGCCGAATGTCATCCAGTCAACGGGAACCAGAGCTCCACGGAATGTCATCTGATCAACAGGAACCAGAGCTCCTCGGAATGTCATCTAGTCAACATGAACTAGAGCTCCGCGGAGTTTCATCTAGTCAACAGGAACCAGAGCTCCACGGAACGTCATCTAGTCAACGGGAACCAGAGCTCCGTAGAATGTCATCTAGTTAATGGGAAGCAGAGCTCCACGGAATGTCATCTAGTCAACGGGAACCAGAGTTCCACAGAATGTCATCTGATCAACGGGAAGCAGAGCTCCGCGGAATGTCATCCAGTCAACGGGAACCAGAGTTCCATGGAATGTCATCTGATCAACGGGAACCAGAGCTGCACGGAATGTCATCTAGTCAACGGGAACCAGAGCCCCACGCAATGTCATCCAGCCTACGGAAACCAGAGCTCCGCGGAATGTCATCTAGTCAACAGAAACCAAAGCTGCATGGAATGTCATCTGGTCAACGGGAACCAGAGCCTCACGCAATGTTATCTAGTCAACGGAAACCAGAGCTCCGCAGAATGTCATCTGGTCAACGGGTACCAGAGCTCCACGGGATGTCATCCAGTCAACGGGAACCAGAGTTCCACATAATGTCATCTAGTCAACGGAAAGCAGAGCTCCACGTGCTGTCATGCAGTCAACGGGAACCAGAGTTCCACGGAATGTTATCTAGTCAACGGGAAGCAGAGCTCCATGGAATGTCATCTAGTCAACGGGAACTAGAGTTCCACAGAATGTCATCCAGTCAACGGGAACCAGAGTTCCACAAAATGTCATCTAGTCAACGAGAAGCAGAGCTCC
Source organism: Mobula birostris (assembly GCF_030028105.1). Lineage (NCBI taxonomy): Eukaryota > Metazoa > Chordata > Chondrichthyes > Myliobatiformes > Myliobatidae > Mobula > Mobula birostris. The sequence goes on from NC_092379.1 coordinate 72,757,462, forward strand.
ACGGGTTGTCATCTAGTCAAGGGGAACCAGAGCTCCGCGGAATGTCATCTAGTCAACGGGAAACAGAGCTCCACAGAATGTCATCTAGTCAACAGGAAGAACTTGCAAATTTCACACAGGCAGTACCTGAGGTCAGGATCAATGCCAGGTCTTTGGTGGTGACCCTCAGTAATTCGAATAGTTAGGCCTCTGTGCTCCCTAAGTAGTCCATTCAGCCATGAAGTACAGAACAGGCTTGAGGAACCAAGAAGTTAGATTCAGTTCATAATTTATTTTCTTCAGGTAAAAATACACATCACTGTCTCCATGAGCAGGGCCACATTATTTGCATTCCTGACACCTGGCTTCCGTTATTCTGAGTTGTATCATAGCTAAAGATCACCAGGGAAATAGGAAGAAAGGTTCAAAGCCTACATCTCTACTAACTTGAGGAGATTTCGGACCTGTGGTTTGTCAAGTGGAAAAATAACGATTTTGAATGGTCTGGGAGCCTTTAGTCTGTACATCAGGAGCACGAAAAGCCCTGCTTCAATGATAGATGATGCACCATCGCCACAAGCTATTCACCTACCAACTACTTCAGCCTTGCTGCGAAGCTGTCTGCTGTTTCTCACTCATTTCTTCATCCACCTCAGGGCCCATAGGATTGGAGTGAAAGTAAGTCACCTTGATCCAAAGGTGTTTCCTAAGAAGAAGATGCAAATCATAAGACAATAAGACATAGGAGCAGAATTAGGCTATTCAGCCCATTGAGCTCCACCATTCAATGGTTTCTGATTTATTAACTCTCTCAACCCCATTCTCCTGCCTTCTCCCCATAACCTTTGACACCCAGACTAATCAAGAATCTATCATCCTCTGTTTTAAATGTATCCAATGATTTGGCCTCCACAGCAGTCTGTGGCAATAAATTTCACAGATTCACCACCCTATAGATCTAGAAATTCCTCCTTATCCTCTACTAAATGGACATCTTTCTATTCTGAGGCCGTGCCCTGTGGTCATAGACTCTCCCTTTATAGGGAACATCATCTCCACATCCACTCTATAATAGCACTTCTAACAGTCATTAAGTTTTAATGAGATACCCCTTCGTACTTCTAAACTCCAGGAAGTACATGCTCAGAGCCATCAAACACTCCTCATTCATTAACACTTTCATTCCCAGAATCATTCTTGTGAATTTCCTCTGAAACCTCTCTAATGTCAGCACACTTTCTTAGAGAATGGACACAAAACTGCTCACAATGCTCCAAGTGCCATCTGACCAATTTCTTATAAAGCCTCAGCATTACATCCTTGCTTTTGTATTCTAGTCCTCTCAAAATGAATGCTAACATCGTATTTACCTTCTTCACCACCAACTCAACGTGCAAGCTAGCACTTAGGAAATCTTGTGCAAGGACTCCCAATTCCCTTTGCATCTCTGATTTTTGAATTTTCTCTCCATTTAGAAAACAGTCTACGTCTTTAAACACTCTACCAAAGTGCATGACCAAAGTTCCCTACACAATATTCCATCTGCCACTTCTTTGCCTATTCTCCCGATCTGTCCAAGTCAGATTATCTGCATCCTCAACTACCTGCACCTATCTTCATATCATCCACAAACTTGGTCAAAGACCAACAGTTGCCTGCATTTTTACAACAGATTTGCCATTAGTACACTTAAAATGTTGATGGAACTCAGCAGGCCTGGCAGCATCTATGGAAAAGAGTACAGTCGTTGTCTCAGGCTGAGACCCTTCAGCAGGACTTGTTGGCTGAAACGTCGACTGTTTACTCTTTTCCATAGACGCTGCCTGGCCTGCTGAGTTCCTCCAGCATTTTGTGTGTGTTGTTTGGATTTCCGGCATCTGCAGATTTTCTCTTGTTTTTCTGTTAGTACATTGGGTATTATTAGTGGTACACCAAGTATTTGTACATAAAGTAGTGCTGAATTAATTCCAGGAATTTGCATGCCGGCAGTTATGACCAATACTCCAGCTATTTGTACATTAGTTATTGCTATTTGTGTACTGGTTACTTGTATATAACATTTGTGTATTCTGGGTTTTTTGGTAGGGTCATGGGGTTGAACTACATAGAAATATGCCCTTTGGCCCATCACATCCATGCTGACCATTGCCCACTTTAGAAACATATCCCTTTAAGGCTTGCCCATTCAAGTTCCTGGCTGGATGCCTCTTAAATAATGTTATGGTAACTGATTCCACCACACCTTCTGGCAGTGAGTTCCAGATATCAACCACTGTCTGTGAGAAACTTATTCCTCAGAGCCTCTTTAATACTCCTTCCTCTCCCCTTTGATCCATGCCCTCTTGTTTCAGATGGCAAACCGATTCTGATGATCTATTCTATCTATACAGTCATAACCCTAAATACCTCTATCAAGTCACCCCCTCAGTCTCCTTCACTCCAGAAGAGATATATGTAGCCGATCTAACCTCTCTCCAATACTAATATTAAGGCCTCCAACCCAGGCCACATCCTTGTGCATCTGCTCAGCACTCCCTCCAGTGCAACCACATAGTCCATTGTTGTTGGTCCATTGTCCATTGTCCATTGTCGTTGCTCCCCCACAGAGTTGTGTGTGAAGGCATCTGGGAGTCCTCATGCAGGATACCCCAGAGGTTCATTTGCAGGTTGAGTCTGTGGTGAGGAAAGCAAATGCGATGTTAGCGTTCATTTCAAGAGGACTAGAATATAAAAGCAAGGATGTAATGTTGAGGCTTTATAAAATACTGGTGAGGCCTCACTTGGAATATTGTGAACAGTTTTGGGCCCCTTATCTAAGAAAGGATGTGCTGATGCTGGAGAGGGTTTAAGGGAGGTTTACAGAAAAGATCCTGGAATTGAAAGGCTTGTCGTATGAGGAGAGTTTGATTGGTCTCAGCCTCTAATCATTGAAATTCAGAAGAATGAGGGGTGACTTCATCGAAACCTATTGAATGTTGAAAGGCCTCAATAGAGTGGATGTGGAGAGGATGTTTCCTATGTTGAGGGAGTATAACACCAAATGTCACAGCCTCAGAAAAGAGGGGCATCCTTTTAGAATGCAAATGAGGAGGAATTTCTTTAGCCAGAGAGTGGTGGATCTGTGGAATTCATTGCTACAGATGGTTGTGGAGGCCATGTCATTGGGTATATTTAAGACAGAGGTTGATTGATTCTTGATTAGTCAGGGATATGGAATATGGGGAGAAGGCAGGAGACTGGGTCTGAGAGGGAAATTGAATCAGCCATGATGAAATGGTGGAGCAGACTCAATGAGCCAAATGGTCTAATTCTGCTCCTATATCTTATGGTCATACAGTCTTATACCATGTACTTCAACTGATACAGCATATAGATGCTTGGCTACGTCTACACCAGGTATTGCCATTGAAGCAGTAAGCATTTGTGCATTTGAAGATGTTCATGAGATTTTGTTATTCTTTGTTGTGGCTATCCCTCGAAGTTGAGGATAATGGTCTTCATTCTGAAGAAGCGGCCCACAGAGCGAAGACGCCTGTGCGTGTATTTGTTTAACGTGTACTTGATGTTGCACTCCAAGAAGCACACGATACTTCACAAATCAACCAACTGATTCCAATGGCATGGAAACCACGACGATTGGAGCTGATGGATTTGTTGCAGCCGTCATCCGCCTTTACAGCCGTTGAGTATGAAGTAACTTCATCCACCTGTTCCACCGTTGAGGTCTTGGTTGGATTCTTCTTTGTCAGGGACCTCACCCTCGACCTTACCGCCATGGGTGACCCTACCAGGAGCATAGCTCCAGACAGCATTGCTCTCGGGATCACAGGACCACACAAGCTTCTCCACCACGACAAGGTGACAATCCACAGAGAGGATTTTGTTATTGGTAATTCAATGTTGCTTCTTTCTTCACAGGAGCTACCTGAATATTTTCAGCATTTTCTCTCATCACCTGTTACATTTCATATTAGTCCATCAGTTTTAGGTTTGCCAACTGGTCTCATTTGTGGATAGTCTTTGGTGCAACAGCTAGTGACAGACCCATTAATATAACATACACTGGTCCTTCGAGGACAGGTTCCACAGATGTTATCCATTTTAATCAGAGTGTAAAGTTAGAAATATTTTTTGAGTGTAGGGTCCTCTTCTTAGTAAGATGTGTGTATGTAGGTTTCTGGCTGATATCCATCTTACCAGTTAAAAATGATTGCAATTGGAAAAACTGCACCAATCAAGAGTTAACAAAATAGTTATGATGTAGTTAACAGTTAGATCAATCTGCTGTATCTAATTGGGATACATTTTTAAAGCAGGAAGCTGAATCACCACTTACAACTTAGATCTAGTTTGAAAAGGTGCATAAAAGCACATAGTGACCTGTTAAAGCACAGAGCTGTCATAAACAGAAAGCATCGGAAATAGAAGGTAAAGTGGAGAATTCAGCTAAATTAGAGCTGAGCCAGAAGGAGGTGTTGCTGTTTGCCTCTAGCTCAAAGTGGTTTTTGCAAGTTTTGAAACAGCATTTAAACTTTCTCAAGCTCTATAGAATTTAATGCAAATTCGTCCAAAAAAAACTTATCCTGACTAAAACCTAATGGATTAACATATGGCAGAACAGCTGTCTGAGGGAATGAGGGAAGTTAGTTGATACAGAGACACTGAACCAGGCTCAGCTCTCTCTATAAAAAGTCATTGTCAATAAAATGCAAACAGAAGGGGAACAACATCCGGACAGTTTCATAGAACTCCTTATCAACAGGTTAAGGGTTTTTCTCTTTGGAGCGAAGGAGGATGAGAGGTGACTTGATAAGGGTGTCTGAGATGATAAGAAGCATAGATCGAGTAGATAGCCAGAGTTTATGTGACAGAGTAAATTTTAAGGTGATTTGAGGAAAGTATAGGGGGCATGTTAGAGGTATGTTTTTTTTACACAGAGAGTGGTATTGGCATGAAGCATGTTGCCAGGGGTGGTACTAGAGGCAGATACATTAGAGACATTTACGAGACTCTTAGATAGGAACATGGAAAAAGGAAAATGGAGGGAAATGTGGGAGGGAAAATTTGGGGTGAAAGCAGGGGAGTGGGGATGACTGGAAGAATTGGATCAACCCATGATTGAATGGTGGAAAAGACTCAACAGACTGAGTGGACTACTTCTGCTCCTAAATCTTATGGTCTTAAGGTCTTGTGGAATGGTTAAATTGATATTAGAGCAGGTAAAAGGTTTGGCACAGCAGCGTAGGCTGAAGGGTTTGTTATATGTTCTATGTTCTGAATGTCCTAAATAGAATGTTGCCCAAGTGTTAGAAAGTATCTTGAACCCATTGGATATTGGTAAATTAAGTTCATTTATTATTGTCACACATACCAAAGTACAGAGAATACTTTATTTGGATGTCATATAGATTACTTCCATCTGTGAATGCACTGGTGTAGTACAGAGGAAAAATCTGACAGAATGTGGAATAAAGAGTTAGTTACACAGAACTTGCAGTTCAGGCAGATAATAAGGTGCAAGGCCACAAATACTCAGATTGTGAGGTCAAGAGACCATTTTATTTTACTAGGAAACCTTTCAGTAGTCCTATAACAGAGAGTAGAAGCTGTGCCTGGGTCTGGTGGTACATGGGTTAAGGCTTTTGGGAAGGAGTCAAGGAGAGAATGTCCAGATGGGAGGGGTCCTTGATTAATTTGGATGCTTTATCAAGGTACCGAGAAGTGTAAACAGAGTCCATGGAAGGGAGGCTAGATTCCATCATGTCCGCAGCTCCATCTACAACTCTCTGTAGTTTCTTATGGTTCCAGGCAGAGCAATTACCATAGCAATCCATGATGCATTTGGATAGGATGATTAATATAACAGAAGATGAGGGTATATTGCTCATGGTGCTTCATGTAGGGATCAGAAGTCAGGTTCAAAGACTTGTCCTAAGGGATAAGATCTCAATGATCATAACCACTGAGCTGAAGCATAAGTCACTTGCAATTTGTTGAAGGGCAGTGGGAATCAGAATGTGGCTGGTTTGAATTGAGTTGAAGGAAGGTAAAGGGAAGGTTTAGTAGGGAGAAACTGAACCTGTAGAAAGAATATAATCTACAGCTACTTATGAAGATATAAGAAATGAATCAAAATAGGTGCAGGACTTATTGTCTGCAGGTGGGAGAAGGATAAGTAGGATGTGATGATGAAATAAAGGAAGGGACGGATGCAAATCAAGGCATGGCAGAGAAAAAGATCTCTTCCCAACTCAAACAGCAAGTGACAGGAAGTATTGATGGAAGTGTTCTGTAGGTCTGAAAGGGATGTGATAATGTAGAGCTTAGTATGAAACAGGACTCTGGAGATGCTTGCGATAAGGGTAATCGGGTGACACTTCACTGGATAGGAGTAGTGTGTGGAATGAAATGATGGATGAACAATTGTGAACTGTCATGTCGAAACATCTCGTCATGAAGCATCGACTGTTTATTACCCTCAATAGATGCTCCCTGACTTCCTGAGTTCCAAACCATGATGCATCTGGATAGAATGATTAATATAACAGAAGACATTTGAGTATATAATTGTGGTGAGTGTTTTGTTATCAAAATGAGGGAAAAAAACAATTTTACATTTAATGTTGTGCAATAAACTGGTACCTGATGGATATTTGGGGAATAGTGATCATAAATTGATAGAACTCTGTCTGAAGATTAGAATTGATTTGATTCCATCTGAAGGATGGACTTATGCCTGACAATACAAACTACAAAGTTGAGAGTCATAGAGATAAATAAACAAACCCTGCTGACCATGAGCCCACTCTGACCTAAAACAGTCCAATTACATAATCTTGCATTAATCCTATTCTTTATTTTCTCCATATTCTCATAGACTCCTCTCAAGTTCTCCCACTCACCTGCACACTAGGGACAATTTACAATTTATCTGCTTATCTGCACCTTGTTGGGATATGGCAGGAAACTGGAACACCCTGGAGAAAACCAACAGGGAGAACATGCATACCCAACTAGGTGCCTCTATGCCACCAACAGAGGTGTGAGGCATCAGCTAGCTGCGATAATTGGGATATTGTCGTCGTCATCATCGTCGTGGCTATCCCTCGTGGTCAAGAATGATGGTCTTCGTTCTGAAGAAGTGGCCCACAGAGTGAAAATGCCTGTGCGTGTATTTGTTTAACGTGTACTTGATGTTGCACTCCAAGAAGCACACAATACTGCACAAATCAACCAACTGATTCCAATGGCATGGAAACCACGACGATTGGAGCTGATGGATTTGTTGTCACCTTCATCCGCCTTCACAGCTGTTGAGTTTGAAGTAACTTCGTCCGCCTGTTCCACCATTGAGGTCTTGGTTGGATTCTTCTTTGTCAGGGACCTCACTCTCGACCTTACCGCCATGGGTGACCCTACCAGGAGCATAGCTCCAGACGGCATTGCTCTCGGGATCACAGGACCACACAAGCTTCACCACCATGACAAGGTGACAATCCATCGAGAAGTAATTGGGATAACAGTCCGCTCCCAACAACTAGAGAATAAATGGAATTTACAACTAAAATACATCCCTTTAGAGGGAAAAAAAAATCAAGGAAAGTTGTACAAGCATATCTAAAAAAGGGAATTTAAAGATGCATCCTTGAAAAGAAAAGCATTTAAGAAGCCTGTGGCTGGGAATCCCAATTTTGAAAAAAGCAAATTCCAGAGAAAAGTGAAGAAGGAATACACAAGTAACATGACAAGAACCGTAAAACAACATGGTAAAGCCTCTCCAGATACATAAAAGGAAGGAAAAATGTAAGTCAGTTTGTAAATTGGTTAATAAATTGGTAAATTAGTTTATTGTTGTCACATGTACCAATGTATGGTGAAAACCTTGTCTTGCATACAGTCCACACGGAAAATTACACTGGTGCATTGAGATCGTGCAAGATGAAACAATAATAGAATGCAAAATGAAGAGTTACGGTGCAGGCAAAAAGCAAGGAGCAAGGACACAATGGGATATACTGAAAGGCCAAGAGTCCTTCTTATTGTACTAGTGGGTCATGCAATGTTCTTATAACAGTGGGACAGAAGCTGTCCTTGTGCCTAGCAATATGTGTTTTCAAGTTTTTGTATCTTCTGCCCGATGCAAGTGATAAGAAGGTAGAATGTCCAGTGTGGGTAGAGTCTTTGATGATGCTCTCTGAATTACCAGAGCAGCTGAAAGTGTAGACAGACTCCAAGAGGGGAAGCCAATCGCCATGGTTTGCTGAACTGTGTCCACAACACTCTGCAGTTTCTTACAGAAAAAACTTAGCTAACATTTGTATGAGACCGTACAGAGTAGGACAAAGGAATTATATAGAGAATAAGAAAATGGCAGAGAAATTAAACAAGTAGTTCTTATCATCCTTCACTGAGAAAAAAAGTCACAGAGTGGCATGCTTGTCTTCAGCATATGGTATACTTGTCTTCGTTAATCAGGGCAATGAATATCAGAGTCAGGAAATCCACTGCAGTTTGGTGAGGCTACATTTGTGATATTATGTTAAGCTCTGGTTTCTACAGGATCCTGCTTGGATGAGAGAGTACTTGTCTAAGGAGAGGTTGAACAAAATCAGATTATTTCCCCTGAAACAGTGAGTTGGACTGCACCCTATCAGTGAATGGGAGCATGACAAGAGGTAATGATTTCACTTAGGTCTGTGGTTGAAGATTAAGAAAGGCAGCAATTTGTGCAGTTTTCAAAGTAGGACTGTGGCCAGTCAATGAACGTGATTCATTAAACATATTGAATGAAAATACAGTAGGGGCACCCAGGGTGGCCATTGTGAGAGCGGGCTGGTGTTAGAGTGGCTTGGCTCATCAGACTTGGGTGTGGTAAACATCTGGTAAGCTTGACTTTATTCCCTGGAGCGTAGAAGAATGAGGGGAGATTTGATAGAGGTATATAAAATTATGATGGGTATAGATAGAGTGAATGCAAGCAGGCTTTTTCCACTGAGGCAAGGGGAGAAAAAAAACAGGGGACATGGGTTAAGGGTGAGGGGGAAAAGTTTAAAGGGAACATTAGGTGGGAGTATGGAATGAGCTGCCAGATGAGGTGGTAAATGCGAGTTCCTTTTTAATATTTAAGAATAAATTGGACAGATACATGGATGGGAGGTGTATGGAGGGATATGGTCCATGTGCAGGTCAGTGGGACTAGGCAGAAAATGGTTCGGCACAGCCAAGGAGGGCCAAAAGACCTGTTTCTGTGCTGTAGTTTCTATGGTTTCTACTTTTTTATTCTTTATTACTCGTCTGTTAGGACACAGTTAGTGCGATGAGAATTGCTCCCGGGGCACAGTTAGTGCGGTGAGAATGGCCTCAGGACACAGTTAGTACAGTAAGAATGGTTCCGGGGCAGTGTTTTGTTCTGTGTGTGAGATGTGGGAATTCTGGGAGACCTCCAGCCTCCTGGATAACCACCTCCGCACCAGGTGCACCAAGCTGCAACTCTTCCAAAAACGTGTTAAGGAACTGGAGCTGCAGTTTGATGAGCTTTGACTCATTCAGGAAAATGAGGAGGTGATAGATAGGAGCTGCAGGGAGGCTATCGCCCCTAAGTTGCAGGAGGCAGGAAACTGGGTAACTGTCAGAAGGAAGGGAAACAAACAGGCAGTAGAGAATTGGCCTGTGGCTATTCTCCTCAATAATAACTATACCACTTTGGATACTGCTGGGGGGGACAAACTATCAGGGGGAGCAACAGTGACTGGGCCTCTGGCACTGAGTCTGGTGCTGTGGCTCAGAAGAGGTGAAGAGGACTGCAGTGTTGATGGGAGATTCCACAGTTAGAGGAATAGGGATGAGATTCTGTGGACCCGATAAAGACACGCAGATGATAGGTTGCCTCCCACGTGCCAGAGTCAGGGAATTCTCAGACTGGGTCCACAGAATTCTAAAGAGGGAGAGTGAGCAGCCAGTGGTCTTGGTACATATTGGCACCAATGACGTATGTAGAAAAGGTGAGGAGATACTGAAGAGAGACTTTAGGAAGCTAGGAAAAGCACAACCTTCAGAGTAGTAATCTCCAGATTGCTGCCTGTACCACATGCCAGTGAGAGTAAGAATAAGATGATTTGGCAGGTAAATGCATGGTTGAGGAGTTGGAGCAGGGGGCAGGGGTTCAGCTTTCTGGATAATTGGGATCTCTTCTGGAGAAGGTACAATCTGTACACAAGGGGCGAGTAACACTTGAACCCAAGGGAGACCGGTAACATTGCGATCAAGTTTGCCAAAGCTGGTCGGGAGTGTTTAAGCTAATTTAGCTGGGAGGTGGGAAGTGGAGTGTTAGGGCAAAGGATGGGGTAGTTGGTTTACAAACAGAGGCAATGTGTAGTGAGATTGTTAGCAAGGAAATGCTGACAATAGGCAAAATGGCAGTCAACGGGATGAGTTGCAACATAAAAGCTGGACAAAATCAAAAAGGATGAATACAGGAGTGAAGGTGTTATATGTGAATGCACGCAGTATACGGAATAAGGGAGATGAACTTGTAGCACAGTGACAGATTGGCATGGATGATGTTATGGGCATCATTGAATCATGGCTGAAAGAAGATTATAACTGGAGCCTAACATCAAAAGGTATACTTTGTATTGAAAGGACAGACAGGTAGGCAGAGAGGGCAGATCGGCTCTGTTGGTAAAATGTGAAATCAAATCATTAGAAAAAGGTGACAGAGGATCAGAAGGTGTAGAATCCTTGTGGATAGAGCTAAGAAGTTTTAAGGGTAAAAAGCCCCTGATGGGAGTTATATACAGACTCCTGAACAGTCGTAAGGATGTAGTCTACAAATTACTATGGGAGATAGAAACTACATGCCAAAAGACAATGTTAAGATTGTCATGGGGGATATCAACGTGCAGGTAGATTGGGAAAATCAGGTTGGTGCTGGATCCCAAGAGGGGGAGATTTTAAAACAACTCTTGGTTGAGGCCACTAAGTGATCAGCTATTCTGGATTGGGTGCTGTGCAGTGAACCAGAATTGATTAGAGAACTTATGGTAAAGGAACCCTTAGGGGCAAGTGATTATAATATGATAGAATCCACCCTGCCATTTGAGAAGGAAAAGCTAAAGGCAGTTATATCTGTATTGTAGTGGAGTGAACGGAATTAAAGAGGCTGAGCAAAGTTGATTGGAAAGGGACACTAGCAGGGATGATAGCAGAGAAGCGATGGCTGGATTTTCTGGGAACAATTCGGAAGGTACAGGATAGACACATCCCAAAGAAGAAGTAGTATTCCAAAGGCAGGATGTCCCAACATGGCTAACAAGAAAAGGCCAAATGAACATAGCAGCAAAGAAAGAGCATAAAATAGGGCATCAATTAGTGAGGGTATAAGACTGGGAAATGTTTAAAAACAAACAGAAGGCAACTAAAAAAGTCATAAAGAAAAAAAAGATGGAATACAAATGTAAACCAACCAATCACATTAAAGAGGATACCCAAAGTTTTTTCAGATAAATAAAGAGTAAAAGAGAGTTGGGAGAAGATATTAGACCACTGGGAAACATTGCTGGAGGAACATAGAAAACCTACAGCACAATACAGGCCCTTCAGCCCACAATGCTGTGCCGAACATGTCCTTACTTTAGAAATTACCTAGGGTTACCCATGGACCTCTTTTTTTCTAAGCTTTTCCTAAGCTCCATGCACCTATCCAGGAATCTCTTAAAAGACCTATCATGTCAGCCTCTACCACTGTCGCCGACAGCCCATTCCACGCACTCACCTCTCGCTGCGTAAAAAACTTACCCTGCCATCTCCTCTGTACGTACTTCCAAGCACCTTACACTATGGCCTCTTGTGTTAGCTATTTCAGCCCTGGGAAAAAGCCTCTGACTACCCACACAATCAATGTCTCTCATCTTTTTATACACCTCTGTCAGATCACCGCTCATCCTCCATCGCTCCAAGAAGAAAAGGCCGAGTTCACTCAACCTATTCTCATAAGGCCTGCTCCTCAATCCAGTGAACATCCTTGTAAATCTCCGCTACACCCTTTCCACAGTTTCCATATCCTTCCTGTAGTGAGATGACCGAAGCTGAGCACAGTACTCCAAGTGGGGTCTGACCAGGGTCCTACTTAGCTGCAATATTACCTCTCAGCTCTTAAACTCAATACCATGGTTGATGAAGGCCAATACACTGTATGCCTTCTTAACCACAGAGTCAACCTGCGCAACAGCTTTGAGTGTCCTATGGACTTGAACCCCAACATCCTTCTGATCCTCCACACTGCCAAGACTCTTACCATCAATAGTATATTCTACTATCACATTTGATCTACCAAAATGAATCACCTCACATTTATCTGGGTTGACCTCCATCTGCCACTTCTCAGCCCAGTTTTGCATCCTATCAATGTCCCGTCATAACCTCTGACAGCCCTCCACACTATCCACAACACCCCCAACCTTTGTGTCATCAGCAGATTTACTAACCTCCATTTTGTATCCAGGTCATTTATAAAAATCATGAAGAGAAGGAGTCCCAGAACAGATTCCTGAGACACACCACTGGTCATCGACCTCCATGTAGAATATGACTCATCTACAAGCACTCTTTGCCTTCTGTGGGCAAGCCAGTTCTGGATCTACAAAGCAAGGTCCTCTTGGATCCCATGCTTCCTTACTTTCGCAATAAGCATTCCATGGGGTACCTTGTCAAGTGCCTTCTGAAATCCAGATACACTATATCTACTGCTCTACCTTCAACAAAGTGTTCAATCACATCCTCAAAAAATTCAATCAGGCTCGTAAGGCATGACCTGTCTTTAACAAAGCTATGCTCACTATTCCTAATCATATTTTGCCTCTCAGGATCTTTTCCATCAACTTACCAACCACTGAAGTAAGACTCACTGGTCTATAATTTCCTGGGCTATCTCCATTTCCAGTCCCTTTCTTGAATAAGGGAACAACATCCACAACCCTCCAATCCTCCGGAACATCTCCCATCCCCATTGATGATGCAAAGATCATTGCCAGAGTCTCAGCAATCTCCTCCCTCACCTCCCACAGTAGCCTGCGGTACATCTCATCCAGTCCTGGAGTCTTATCCAATTTGATGCTTTCCAAAAGTTTCAGCACGTCCTCTTTATATGCTCAAACTTTTCAGTCCGCTGAAAGTCATCCCCACAATCGCCAAGATCCTTTTCCATAGTGAATACTGAAGCAAAGTAGTCATTAAGTACCTCAGCTATCTCCACCGGTTCCATACACACTTTTCCACTGTTGCACTTGATTGGTCCTATTCTCTCATGTCTTATCCTCTTGTTCTTCACATACTTGTAGAATGCCTTGGGGTTTTCCATAATCCTGCCCACCAAGGCCTTCTCATGGCCCCTTCTGGCTCTCCTAATTTCATTTTTAAGCTCCTTTCTGCTAGCCTTATTCTGTAATCTTCTAGATCTCTATCATTACCTAGTTTTTTGAACCTTTCTTAAGCTTTTCTTTTCTTCATGACTGGATTTTCAACATCCTTCGCACACCACGGTTCTTGTACGCTACCATCCTTTCCCTGTCTCATTGCAACATACCTATGCAGAAAATCACGCAAATATCCCCTGAACATTTGCCACATTTCTGCTGTACATTTCCCTGAGAACATCTGTTCCCAATTTATGTTTCCAAGTTCCTGCCTGATAGTTTCATATTTCCCCTTACTCCAATTAAACGTTTTCCTAACTTGTCTGTTCCTATCCTTCTCCAATGCTATGGTAAAGGAGATAGAACTGTGATCACTATCTCTAAAATGCTCTGCCACTGAGAGACGTGACACCTGACCAGGTTCATTTCCCAATACCAGATCAAGTACAGCCTCTCCTCTTGCAGGATTATCTACATATTGTGTCAGGAAACCTTCCTGAACACACCTAACAAACTCCACCTCATCTAAACTCCTCACCCTAGGCAGATGCCAATCAATATTTGCGTAATTAAAACCTGCTTCTTGCACTAAAATAGACACATTTCAAACCATCGGTCTGAGCACAACCCTGTTATTATAAAAACTCCTTTCCAGAATCTGTCTCCCTATCTGCTCCTTGATGTCCCTGTTACTATTGGGTGGCCTATAAAAAACACACAGTAGAGTTATTGACCCCTTCCTGTTTCTAACTTCCACCCACAGAGACTCAGTAGACAATCCCTCCATGACTTCCTCCTTTTCTGCAGCCGTGACACTATCTCTGATCAGCAGGGCCATGCCTCCACCTCTTTTACCTCTCTCCCTGTCCTTTCTGAAACTTCTAAAGACTGGCACTCTAAGTAACCATTCCTGCTCCTGAACCATCCAAGTCTCTGTAATGACCACAACATCAAAGCTCCAAGTACGGATCCACACTCTAAGCTCACCCATTTTGTTCATGATGCTTCTTGCACTAAAATAGACACATTTCAAACCATCGGTCTGAGCACATCCCTTCTCTATCACCTGCCTATCCTCCCTCTCACACTGTCTACAAGCTTTCTCTATTTGTGAGCCAACCGCCCTTTCCTCCATCTCTTCAGTTCAGTTCTCACCCCCCAGCAATTCTAGTTTAAACTCTCCCCAGTAGCCTTAGCAAACCTCCCTGCCAGGATATTGGTCCCCTTCAGATTCAAGTGCAAACCTCCTTTTTGTACAATAATGGGGGACAAAAAAATAGCAGATGAACTGAGTAACTATTTTGCATCAGTCTTCACTCTGAGATACACTAGCAGTATACTGGAAGTTCGAGAGTATGAGGGGTCAGAAATGAATGAAGTTACCATTATGAGGGAGAAGGTACCTGGGAAACAGAAAGGTCTAAAGGTAGATAAGTCACCTGGACTAGATAGTCTATACCCTAAGGTTATGAAAGAAGAGGCTGAAGAGATTATGGAGGCCTTCATAATGATCTTTCAAGAATCACTAGATTCTGGCATGGTTCTGGAAAACTGGAAAAATGCAAAGGTCACTCCACTCTTCAAGAATGGAGAGAGACAGAAGAAAAGAAATTATAGGCCTGTTAGTCTGATCTCAGTGGTTGGGAAGATGTTGGAGTTGATTATTAAGGCATGTAGATGTATAGAGGTTGATCTTATGATGGGGGAGTCAAGAGAGGATACAGCCTCAGAATAGAGGGACATCCATTTGGAATGGAAATGAGAAGGATCCATTTCTTCAGCTAGAAAGTGGTGAATCTGGAATTTTTTTTGGCATATGCAGTTGAGGAGGCCAAGTCATTGGATATATTTAAGGGAAAGATTGATAGGTTCTTGATTGGTCAGGGCATGAAGGGATAAGGGGAGAAGGCAGGCGTCTGGTGCTGAGAGGGAAAATGGATCAGCCATGATGAAATGGCAGAACAGACTCGATGGGCCTAATTCTGCTCCTATATTTTATGGTTTTATGGAAACATTAATAGCTTTACAAAATTATGAAAGGCATAGAAGGGATTAGTAGTCTTTTTCCCAGGTAGAAATGTCAAATGCAGGAGGGCATAGGTTGAAGCGAGAGGAAAAGCCAAGAGGAGAACCTGCAGGGCAAGGTTATTTTACACAGGGTGTGGTGGGTGCTGGAATTGACTGCCAGGAATGGTGCTGGTACAGACATATTAGTTGAGTTTTAGAAGCTTTTCGACAGGTATGTGATCGTGTAGGGAATGGGTAATTGTAGATCTTGTGCAGGAAAATATAATTAGATTTACTTACCATCTTGGTCAGCACAGACCTCATGGGCCAAAAGTCCTGTTCTATGTTCTGTGTTCTAAGTTCACGTCCAGATAGAATGAAGAACTGAGAAAAGTATAGTTACCAAAAAATTTAAATCATTGTAATAAGCGGGAAGATGGTCTGGATTTTAAGATTTCAGCTGCAGAAATAGACCAAAATTCCCAGAAGTATTAGAATGATTCCCATAGAAGATACTAAATATAATTCCATATTTTTAGAAAGGAGTGGTAAGGGAGGAACTGTGACTGTTCCATAAAGATACATACCTGAACAGCCCCAGGACACTATTCAGCAAATTTTTCCTCCCAAGTAACCCCTGGCTACTTTTCTGCAAATATTCCGTCCCATATAGTCCTTCACAAGCCTTTCCTCCTGGGACCTAGCTGTTTCACTACAGGGTCTATGATATAAGTCCGCATTGTCACTTGATCAGGAATTCGCAGCCACAAGGTCAGGGGCTGTCACTCTCCACACTGTGAATTGTTATTTATGTGCAGGATCCACGTTTGCTGAAGCAGCAGACACACAAGCTGCAGGCAGCCCAGGGCAAAGGTCAAATCATAAAGCAAAAAAAAACTGCAGATGTTGTAAATGTGAAACAAAAATAGAAAATGCTGAAATAACTCAGCAAGTCAGCCAAAGATTTTTGCTTTTTCTTTCAGATTTGCAACGTCTTTGGTGCTGTTTCCATCTCTCATTCTAGAATTCACAATTGTTTTGACCTTTTTGTCCAATTTCCACCCTGCTTTCGTTTTCACAAGGGCCGTATCAACTCTTCCTTTCTAGTTCTTTACTGACCAAATCTCCTCAGTGGTTGGTATTGTGACCAATATCTATTGCAATCACAGAATACAACAGCTATCTCAACTAAACCTTGTCCCTTGCCACTTCTGTAAATCTTCTGTCCCCTAGTTTCTCCATCTCCACCATATCGGTTCTGAAGTTTATTTATTTTGTAATGGAGAGCGGAGTCGACCCTTCTGGCTCTTCAACCCACACCGATGAAGCAACCCCATAGCCCTGATTATCTGTGATTAGGACAATTTACAGTGACCAATTAAACCACCCGTTACATCTTTGGACTGTGGAAGGAAACCGGAGGGGCCAGGGAAAACCAACCCCTTCCACAGGGAGGAAGCTCAGAGACTCTTTACAGGCTCACCGCGAGATGTAATAATATTGCATTCATCACTATGCTGGATACAGTGCCCATTCCATCTTCAGCACTTCAGCTGTCATCTCTTCTTGGCACACTAAGAGAGTTGTTTTTGGCCTCAGCTTTCACACCAGTAGACTCCTCTCCACTAATCAATCTCCATCATTTCCCCATAACTCTTACCAACTTTTGCAGACGTACCATAGAAAGCTTTCTATCCAGGTGCTTCTGTTCTACCCAAGACGAGTGCAGTTCAGTCCATCTCACAAGCCAGCCTCTCCTCCTTTACTCTGTCTGCATTTCCCATTCCCTCAGGACAGCAGCCACAATAAGAACAGAAAGTAATGGAAATATTAAACAGGCCAGGCAGCATCTGTGGGAAGAGAAACAGTTAATGTTTCTAATTGACACCTTTCCTCAAATCTAGAAGAAAGAGAACAACACTTTCCAGTATTATAGAGGATGAGGCAGATAAAAGACAATGTCTCCAACAGGATGAGACCAGCTGGGTCAATGATGGCAGGTATAGGGGAAGTTACAAGCATGTTATATCTCTGTATCTTTATATTGTGTTGTTAATCACAAGGCTGGCAGACCAAACAATAAGCATAAAAAGGAAAGGCTGAGGCATTGGCTTAGTAGGGGTCATGGATATCAGTTTATTTATCTGTCAGTAAGAGATACTGTTGTATCATTTGTTGTTATGCTGCTGTAATGTGCTGCTGCCACAAACAACGAACTTCATGACATATGCCCAAGATATTAAATGTAATTCTTAATCTTCTCCAATACTTTGAGGTGTTCCAAACTACTCCAGCATTTTGTGCATGATGCTACATACAGCAAGTTCAAAGCCTTGACCTTGGTTATACATTTACTCAGGATGCCTAACCTTCATCCCATTTCTGCTATGGTAAATCAGATCACAGGGGGCCATATTCATCAGAACGTCTTCCATTTTCTAACTGAGCTAATGTGTTGATTTTGGTCCCCTATTGGCACAATCTCTTTCTAAGACTCTTGTTACTTGGCGTGTGCAGTTTGTGCTTTGTTGGCTTTTGCGTTTGTGTCTGCTTCTTCTTTGAGTTAGGCATGCTCTTTATTGCTGCAGTTAGCTGTATTAACTTTAGTTGCCAGCTGACGATTGTGGCCTTAACCCTGAATTGTGTCGAGCTTGGCATTGTGATAATTGGTGTATTCTTTTGAGCAATTCACAATAACTGAATTACCCTGAGAACTGTGAGGCTTAGGGAATTGGACCAGTCCCTCTGTACATCAGACATTTGATCAACAAGGCATTCCTTCTACAATGTTCATTTAGAGTGTTGTCAGGGGAAATTGGGTCCGGAATTCTGGTTCAGGAGAGTCACTGACAACTTGGTTTCACAATGTTCACCAGTGTTTATCCATACTTCTTTGCATCTCAGAATTGTTTTAATTTTAACTTTCGCTGGTCCTGAAGCATCGACTGTGATTGTAATTCCAAGGACAAAGACCAAACTGCTGAGTTTGTAATGTACCGTGCGGCTCCTGCAAAAGAACAAAACAACTTTTCATGGTATTTATACCCTTTCTGTGCCTATGACAACAATAAACTTGAATCCTAGCGTTACAAACCACTGAGTTTTCTGCTCAAGACTTCCTTGCCAATATGGTACTGTCTTCACAGTGCATTGCATCAAGAAGGCTGACAGTATTGTCAAGGAATGCCTACACCCTGGCCATTTCCTTTCCTCCCTTCTACCTTCTAGAAGGTACAAGAGCTTGAAAGCCCAGAAGCCGAGCTCCTTCCCCTCTGCTTTTAGATGTCTGGACCAATCACATTTTTCACTTACTCTTCCCAGTGGTGCTGATACATTCTTGAACCTCATGTTCTACCTTTTCCTCTATTGTCATTTTAAAATTTCCATTTGCACTACCTTATTCTGCACCACTATTGTTGCGTGCCTGTCGCTGTATTTTTTTGTACAAATTACTCTTTATTGTTTACATCAGAGAACTTCAGTGAACAAGAAATTTCATGGTACCTTCGTCTATAAGAAATAAACCAACCTGAATCTGAATCAGTGTCAAGGAGTTGTGCGTCCAGCACCTGCAACACCAGGTAAGGCACTGGAGACCCTGAGAGAAGCTAAAACGTCAAAGTCAAAGTGAAGATAATTACTTTTAATCAAGATATGTTCGTGTTACATTATACTCTCTTGAGATTCATCTTTTTATCACTATTTATGGGGAAATCAAGAAGTACAATAGAATTTACAGAACTATAGATAAACAGAGACCTGATAAACAACCAATGTGCAAAGGAAGACACTGGTGCAACTAAAAAAATAATACCAAGGACAAGAGTTGTAGAGAGTCCTTGAAAGTGAGTCTGTAGGATGTATGACCAGTTCCATTGTGGGGAGCAAAGTTACCCACACTGGTTCAGGAGCATAATGGTTTTTGGGTAAAAACTGTTCCTGAACATGGTGGTATAGCAAGAAGAGAGCATGGCCTGGATGTCGGGGTTCTTCAGCGATGGATGCTGCTGTTTTGTGCCAGTGCTCTATGTAAATATGCTCAATGGTGGGGAGGGCTTTACCTGTGATGGGTCAGACTGTATCCATAATTTTCCTGGCCAGTGACGTATCCACTGTACATCTAAATAAGTTTGTCAATATTTTTAGTAACATGCCTAATCTATGCAAACTTCTAAGAAAGGAGAGGCGTTATTTTGCCTTCTCTGTGATGGCACTTATGTGCTGGTCCCAGAATAGATCATCTGATATGATAATGCCTAGGAAGTTAAAACTGCTTACCCCCTTCACCTCTGATCTCCTAATGAGGACTAGATCAACAACATCTGGCTTCTTCCTCCTGTAGTCAATAATCATCTCTTTGTTTTTTCTGATATTGAGTGAGAGATTGCTGTTGTGGCAGCAGTCAACCAGATTTTCAAATGCCCTCCTACATGCTGATTTATTACAACAACAGTGGTTTCATCAGCAAATTTACATATGGCATGGAAGCTGTACAAGGAATAGCTGTACAAGATAGCCACACAATCGTAGGTATAAGGGAATAAAGCAGGGGGCTAAGCACACAATATTGTGGTGCCCCTGTGCTGATGGTGAGTGTGCTGAGATGTGGTTGCCAACCCGTACTAGCTGAGATCTGTCTGTGAGGAAATCAAGGATCCAGTTGCACAGGGATGTTTCAGCAGTAGACCCTCTCCTCAACTGTGCTCATAAATATTAGTTAACAAGAAAAATACTGGAGAAGTTGGAAAACTTAATAACTGATAAATTCCTTCGGGTGGCCTCCTCCTGCACCTTTTTATTCTGGCATCTGCACCCTACCTTCTCAGTCCTGAAGGAGGGTCTCAGCCTGAAATGCCAACTGTCTATTCATTTCCACAGATGCTGCCCGACCAGCTGAGTTCTTCCAGCATTTTCTGTGTGTTGCTTTGCTTTGCCAGCATCTGCAGACTTCCTCATGCTTAAATTTTCACTTCATCCAAGTCAGTGATGATAAATCAAATTCTGATTCTGACATTCTACAGATTCTAGAAATGTTCTTGTGGATTGGTTATATAATATAAAAGCAGGAAAGAGAAAAGAGTTAACCTAGCATCTGTCATGGGAAAATTGCTGTAATCAAAATTGAAAGGCATAATAAAAGAACATTTGAAAAGAATAATGGAATGAGTCTGAGTGGATTTTTGAAAGGGAAATCTAGTGTCTAATCTACTGTCTTTGAGAGGTGACCAGTGGAGTTGGTAAGGGAGATGTTATTTATTTGGATTTTAAAAGTCTTATGATAACATGTCACTTAGGAGATTGCCCAACATGATTAGAGCAAATGACAGTGAGAGTGAATTGGTTACTGGACTGAAAGAAAACAGTGGGAATAAGTGGACCTTTCAAAGTTTGTCAGGTTGTGACCAGTGGAGTACCACAGGCACTGAAACTTGTGACACAACTATGCACAGTGTAGATCAAGTGAGATTCTCAAATCTTTCAGCGACAGATCTTTCTGTCTCTGTCTCTGGAGACAGCTTATCCACTGATGTCTATTATAAGCCTACTGACTCCCACAGCTATCTGGACTATTCCTCTTCTCACCCTGTCTCTTGCAAAAACGCCATCCCCTTCTCGCAATTCCTCCGTCTCCGCCGCATCTGCTCTCAGGATGAGGCTTTTCATTCTAGGACGAGGGAGATGTCTTCCTTTTTTAAAGAAAGGGGCTTCCCTTCCTCCACTATCAACTCTGCTCTTAAACGCATCTCCCCCATTTCACGTACATCTGCTCTCACTCCATCCTCCCGCCACCCCACTAGGAATAGGGTTCCCCTGGTCCTCACCTACCACCCCACCAGCCTCCGGGTCCAACGTATTATTCTCCGTAACTTCCGCCACCTCCAACAGGATCCCACCACTAAGCACATCTTTCCCTCCCCCCCCTCTGCATTCCGTGGGGATCGCTCCCTACGCATCTCCCTTGTCCATTCGTCCCCCCCATCCCTCCCCACTGATCTCCCTCCTGGCACTTATCCGTGTAAGCGGAACAAGTGCTACACATGCCCTTACACTTCCTCCCTTACCACCATTCAGGGCCCCAAACAGTCCTTCCAGGTGAGGCAACACTTCACCTGTGAGTCGGCTGGGGTGATATACTGCATCCGGTGCTCCCGATGTGGCCTTCTATATATTGGCGAGACCCGACGCAGACTGGGAGACCGCTTTGCTGAACACCTATGCTCTGTCCGCCAGAGAAAGCAGGATCTCCCAGTGGCCACACATTTTAATTCCACATCCCATTCCCATTCTGACATGCCTATCCATGGCCTCCTCTACTGTAAAGATGAAGCCACACTCAGGTTGGAGGAACAACACCCTATATTCTGTCTGGGTAGCCTCCAACTTGATGGCATGAACATCGACTTCTCTAACTTCCGCTAATGCCCCACCTCCCCCTCGTACCCCATCTGTTACTTATTTTTATACACACATTCTTTCTCTCACTCTCCTTTTTCTCCCTCTGTCCCTCTGAATATACCCCTTGCCCATCCTTTGGGTCCCCCCCACCTTGCCTTTCTTCCCGGACCTCCTGTCGCATGATCCTCTCGTATCCCTTTTGCCTGTCACCTGTCCAGCTCTTGGTTGCATCCCTCCCTCTCCTGTCTTCTCCTATCATTTTGGATCTCCCCCTCCCCCTCCAACTTTCAAATCCCTTACTCACTCTTCCTTCAGTTAGTCCTGACGAAGGGTCTCGGCCTGAAATGTCGACTGCACCTCTTCCTAGAGATGCTGCTTGGCCTGCTGCATTCACCAGCAACTTTTATGTGTGTTGCTTGAATTTCCAGCATCTGCAGAATTCCTGTTGTTTGAGATTCTCAAATGTTACGTTTCAAAGTGGGCCAATAAAATTAAACGAGCTGAGATTCAAAGTGGGAGGTTATGAGACCTCGAAGGGATATAAACAAGCTGACTTAGTTCACAAGAACACAGCCCGTGAAATATAAAACAGAAAATATAAAGTATTCCAGAAAAAAAATTATATTTTGAAATGGTGATTGGGTAATGTTGATGCTTAAAGAGAACTAGATGCCAGTGTACACAAGTCCCCTGAAGCCAATAAACATGAGCAGCAAGTACAAATGTTATGTGTATTTCAATGCAAGAGTAAAGATGTTTCAATGTAATAATATTGGACCCAAGTGCAACCACCCCTGACGTCTACTCTTCATTCTCCTCACCTCGAATAAGATGTACTTTCCAGAGAAGGAATGCAGCAAAGATTCACTGTCTCTAGAGACAATTGGGCTCTCATCAGGAAGAGAGACTGTGTAGACTGGAAATGTATTTGATGAGTTTAGCAGAAAGAGAGGGGAATTCATCAAAACTGATCGCATTCTGATGGGTTTTAACTGATCACATTCTGATAGGATTTAACTGATCACATTCTGATAGGGTTTAACTGATCACATTCTAATAGTGTTTAACTGATCACATTCTGATGGGGTTAACTGATCACACTCTGATGGGGTTTAACAAGTTGGATGCAGAGAGACTGTTTCCCCTGGCTCAATGGTGTCAGACCTTGAGCACATACTCAGAAACAGTATAAGCAGTTAGGAGTGAAATGAGGGGAAATACCTTCATGCTTTGTTGTTCCCCTCCGTGCTTTGTGGTGCATCAGGTGGCAACCTGGACGTTTCTTTAGAATTAGTCTGTTTTTTTATGAGACGGAGTCACTGGCTTGACGCTCAGCTCAGCACGGGTGGAGAGCTTGCAAGTTGCCAGCCGGATTCGAACTTGGGACCACTCACCTCGAGTTCCAGTCCGGACACCACTACAACACCGGCCGCCTTCTTTATGCTTAGTGTTTTGGAACTCACTGTCCCAGAGAGCTGTGGAGACTCAGTATTAGATTTGTTCAAAGTCAGAGATGGGGAAACTTCAGAACATGAAGGAAGTCAAGGAATGGTGCAATAAAAAGGAGCTGAAGTTAAGGATTGGAAATGATCTTGTTGAAAGAAAGAACTGCTTCAGATGTCATGTACTTGCTCCTGTTTCTAATGCTTTGATGATCCAACCCAGCCCCTGGCAGAGCAATACCCTTGGCAGATGGTTGAAGAAGTTCAGTGTGAGTCCCCAGATCCTAAGAACTTTCTACAGGGGCATAAGTGAGAACATTCTGGCTGACTGCATCACTGCCTGGTATGGGAACTGTACCTCCCTCAATTGCAGGACTCTGCAGAGAGTGGTGTGGACAGCCCAGTGCATCCATAGATGTGATCTTCCCACTATTCAGGACATATACAGTGACAGGTGTGTAAAAGTGCATGAAAGATCATTGGGGACCTGAGTCACCCCAACCACAAACCGTTCCAGAGGCTACCATCTGGGAAACGGTACCGCAGCATAAAAGCCAGAACCAACAGGCTCCGGACAGCTTCTTCCACCAGGCCATCAAACTGATGAATTCATGTTTTTTTTTAAGCGTGTCATACCAGACATTCAGCCATTCTTGTCTGGCACGTGGTGTCAGGATTAACCGGGTCACGTTATGAATGTTCCTGACTCGACCCTTGTATATTTTTTATGAGGCCGAGTAGCTAGCTCGACACTCAACCCGGCACGGATGGAAAGCGTGCTCGGGGGTGGCCCGACCTGGATTCGAACTCAGGAACCTTCGCTCCGGAGTCCGGCGCTGATCTCACTGTGCCACCAGCCGGCCAATTCATGCTGATTCAATAGTATTTCTTAGCTATATCGACTGTTCTGTTGTACATCTTACTGTACATACTATTTTTTACAAATTACTATAACTTGCACATTGTACATTCAGATGGAGACATAATGTAAAGATTTTTACTCACGTATGTGAAGGATATAAGAAATAAAATCAATTCAACTCAGATGCTGAGACTTCCCAGTGTACTGCAGAAAGGGGTACAGCTGTAAACTGAGCAGGATAGCTCTGTTCATGGATATCAAGGTCACACTTGACTACATAAGACGGGGCGGTACCTGGTAATCTATGCCACATTTTATGTTCTGTTGCACACCACGGCATTAGAGAGATTATCGACGCTTTATGCTCAAAGAAACGTTAGAATGGAATGGGCTGCCAAAATGATTTGTTTTGTCTTCGTACTTTATCAAATTAATATCACTGATGTGCATTGGCAGAGACAACTGAAAAACTGGACCAGTAATTCCAAAAATAGCTGGCCACATTAGGTGCTGGCCAGTGCTGTTAGTTGAGTCAGCTTTTGACTACCTGTTGTGCACAGAATGGTGACTCTGTAACTGTGCTCCAAGCAGAATGTAGATTTATTTCCAAGGCCTCTACTCAGCACAAAGTCTCATAATTCAGTCATCCCT